>NC_059219.1:10818113-10820613 GCF_020615455.1 Coregonus clupeaformis
CTATTTATCAAGCGTTGGTGCATATGTTTGCAGCACCTTGCGGGTTGATATGCAGCAACGTTCTCTAGCGGGTACTGATAGGCTGAAAGGCCAGGCGGTTCTAGTGGTAATACAACATGTAGACTATTTGAAATGATGACAGCGTGTCTCACCTGCTCTCCCTTGGCCTTTGGTACCACCCTCTTGTCCTCCATGTCACACTTGTTGCCTAGCAGCATTCTCTCCACGTCCTCGTTGGCATGCTGAAACACATCATAGTACAGACTAACTAACCCCAACCCATCATAGTACAGACTAACTAACCCCAACCCATCATAGTACAGACTAACTAACCCCAACCCATCATAGTACAGACTAACTAACCCCAACCCATCATAGTACAGACTAACTAACCCCAACCCATCATAGTACAGACTAACTAACCCCAACCCATCATAGTACAGACTAACTAACCCCAACCCATCATAGTACAGACTAACTAACCCCAACCCATCATAGTACAGACTAACTAACCCCAACCCATCATAGTACAGACTAACTAACTAACTAACCCCAACCCATTATAGTACAGACAAACTAACCCCAACCCATCATAGTACAGACTAACTAACCCCAACCCATCATAGTACAGACTAACTAACCCCAACCCATCATAGTACAGACTAACTAACCCCAACCCATCATAGTACAGACTAACCCCAACCCATCATAGTACAGACTAACCCCAACCCATCATAGTACAGACTAACTAACCCCAACCCATCATAGTACAGACTAACTAACCCCAACCCATCATAGTACAGACTAACTAACCCCAACCCATCATAGTACAGACTAACTAACCCCAACCCATCATAATACAGACTAACTAACCAAAACCCATCATATTACAGACTAACTAACCCCAACCCATCATATTACAGACTAACTAACCCCAACCCATCATAGTACAGACTAACTAACCCCAACCCATCATAGTACAGACTAACTAACTAACCCCAACACATCATAGTACAGACTAACTAACCCCAACCCATCATCGTACAGACTAACTAACCCCAACCCATCATAGTACAGACTAACTAACTAACCCCAACCCATCATAGTACAGACTAACTAACCCCAACCCATCATAGTACAGACTAACTAACCCCAACCCATCATAGTACAGACTAACCCCAACCCATCATAGTACAGACTAACTAACCCCAACCCATCATAGTACAGACTAACTAACCCCAACCCATCATAGTACAGACTAACTAACCCCAACCCATCATAGTACAGACTAACTAACCCCAACCCATCATAGTACAGACTAACTAACCCCAACCCATCATAGTACAGACTAACTAACCCAACCCACAATTGGTGGCTGACTAAATACTTTTTTTCCCCACTGTACGTGGCTTATTGATAACTGTTTCCTACTATAGACAGTTGGCTGTCTAGTGATTATAACATTGTAACTATCCGATGTGAATAGGCAACAATGTTTAATCTCTAAGTGCTACTGAATAAGCTCAACTGAAATGCACCAACTGTTCATGATACACATCCTTACTCTACTCTAGTCTATCAATCCATTACAAATCTTTATACTATACATGACACGGGGGCAGCATATGTAGATCTTGCCACGGGCGGCAGCAGACCTGCTAGGACTGGGCCTGATCTTGCCACGGGCGGCAGCAGACCTGCTAGGACTGGGCCTGATCTTGCCACGGGCGGCAGCAGACCTGCTAGGACTGGGCCTGATCTTGCCACGGGCGGCAGCAGACCTGCTAGGACTGGGCCTGATCTTGCCACGGGCGGCAGCAGACCTGCTAGGACTGGGCCTGATCTTGCCACGGGCGGCAGCAGACCTGCTAGGACTGGGCCTGACCTTGCCACGGGCGGCAGCAGACCTGCTAGGACTGGGCCTGATCTTGCCACGGGCGGCAGCAGACCTGCTAGGACTGGGCCTGATCTTGCCACGGGCGGCAGCAGACCTGCTAGGACTGGGCCTGACCAACACAATTTGCCTCTCATTTCCTTGCGTTTGCGGCGGACCTTGGCCTGCTCAAAGTGAACTGCTCCCTTTGGGAAGTCAGAACTGTCCAACACCTTGGAGCAGCTTGATGCACATCAGCCTCCCTACTTTGTCCTCAGGAAGGAGCCATCTGGAGGCCGGCTTTACTACGTTTTGGAGAAAGAATCCCCTCTCGGTGGGCACACTGGAAACTGAGATAATCAACACAATCGTCGTCAATTTTGTCCAGTCAGGGGACACTTAGCTGAAGTTCCTTATGAGGACGTCACGTCTTGTGTCCAGTCAGCGGACACTTAGCTGAAGTCCCTTATGAGGACGTCACGTCTTGTGTCCAGTCAGGGGACACTTAGCTGAAGTCCCTTATGAGGACGTCACGTCTTGTGTCCAGTCAGGGGACACTTAGCTGAAGTCCCTTATGAGGACGTCACGTCTTGTGTCCAGTCAGGGGACACTTAGCTGAAGTCCCTT
>NC_059219.1:10823113-10905613 GCF_020615455.1 Coregonus clupeaformis
GTGTGTGTGTGTGTGTGTATAATGTGTGTGTACCTCGTCGATGTTGCGGAGCCACTTGCTGATGTTCTCGAAGCTCTTGGCGTTGGTGATGTCATAGACCAGCATGATGCCCATGGCGCCTCGATAGTAGGACGTGGTGATGGTGTGGAACCGCTCCTGACCAGCTGTGTCCCTGTTAAATAAACAAATCATGGAAATACACATTATTTATTTCTTGTGTGTAGATTGATAAAAATAAATGTTAATCCATTTTTGGGTAAGGTTGTAACGTAACAAAATGTGAAAAAAGTCAAGGGGTCTGAATACTTTCCGAATGCACTGTATAGTGTGTGTCACTGACAGAGCTCCAGAGTTCCTCTGTGGAGATGGGAGAACCTTCCAGAAGGACAACCATCTCTGCAGCACTCCACCAATCAGGCCTTTATGGTAGAGTGACCAGACGGAAGCCACTCCTCAGTAAAAGGCACGACAGCCCGCTTGGAGTTTGCCAAAAGGCACCTAAAGGACTCTCAGACCATGAGAAACAAGATTCTCTGGTCTGATGAAACCAAGATTGAACTCTTTGGCCTAAATGCCAAGCATCACGTCTGGAGGAAACCTGGCACCATCCCTACGGTGAAGCATGGTGGTGGCAGCATCATGCTGTGGGGATGTTTTTCAGCGGCAGGGACTGGGAGACTAGTCAGGATCGAGGGAAAGATGAACGGAGCAAAGTACAGAGAGATCCTTGATGAAAACCTGCTCCAGAGCGTTCAGGACCTCAGACTGGGGCGAAGGTTCACCTTCCAACAGGACAACGACCCTAAGCACACAGCCAAGACAACGCAGGAGTGGCTTCGGGACAAGTCTCTGAATGTCCTTGAGTGGCCCAGCCAGAGCACAGACTTGAACCCGATCGAACATCTTTGGAGAGACCTGAAAATAGCTGTGCAGCGATGCTCCCCATCCAACCTGACAGAGCTTGAGAGGATCTGCAGAGAAGAATGGGAGAAACTCCCCAAATACAGGTGTGCCAAGCTTGTAGCATCATACCCAAGAAGACTCAAGGCTGTAATCACTGCCAAAGGTGCTTCAACAAAGTACTGAGTAAAGGGTCTGAATACTTATGTAAATGTAATATTTCCGTTTTTAATTTTGCCCTCAGAACAGCCTCAATTCGTCAGGGCATTGACTCCACAAGGTGTTGAAAGCGTTCCACAGGGATGTTGACGCTAATGCTTCCCACAGTTGTGTCAAGTTGGTTGCATGGCCTTTGGGTGTGGGACCATTCTTGAGTGCGGAAAACCCAGCAGCATTACAGTTCTTGACACAAACCAGTGCGCCTGGCACCTACTACCATACCCCGTTCAAAGACACTTCAATCTTTTGTCTTGCCCATTCACCCTCTGAATGACACACATACAGTATGAAAAATGTATGCACTCACTAACTGTAAGTCGCTCTGGATAAGAGCGTCTGCTAAATTATTTTTTAAAAATTAAATAAATTAAAAAAATATATATATATATATATATATATATATATATATATATATATACACACATAATCCATGTCTCAATTGTCTCAAGGCTTAAAAATCCATCTTTAACCTGTCTCCTCCCCTTCAACTACAGTGATTGAATTGGATCAATAAGGGATCATAGCTTTCACCTGGTCAGTCTATGTCATGGAAAGAGCAGGTGTTCTTAATGTTTTGTCCACTCAGTGTAGCAGATGGTGGTGGTGTTGAACCATCCCTGTTACGCACACCTCCACTCACCATATCTGTAATTTGATCTTCTTTCCTTGGAGTTCAACAGTTTTGATCTTGAAGTCTATTCCTTTAAAAGACACAGAAACAAAGAAACACACATAAATATAGAGCAGAGTCCCTTAAAAGGTCTGTTAAAGAGTTTATTTGTACAACCCGACTAATTTCAGATAGAAATGTGAATAATAGATATGTCACTCATTTCAAACATATCTGATAAGCAGTTTCCATTCTGTGTGTAATATTTATATGCTTCCCTTCACACGTTTCTTTTACTTTCGGTTTTGTACATCAGCTGAAAATATTTAACAATTTCAGAAACCAGGAAATGAGGTCTTTAATATAGGCCACCTTTAAAGCAGGAATGTCAACAGTAGGGCTGTCCCCAACTCAAAACAATATTGGTCGACCGAAAATAGTCTGTTCTTTCGACCAAGCGCAAAATGTTTAAAGTGTATTTTTCCATATATAGACAACCTATGTGTTTTAATGAAATCAACGATATGCACCGAGATTGTCCGATGCTTTAAGCTGTTTGATGAAATAATTAAGTCACAAATGACAGAAATCAAGATAGAACTGTAACGACGATCCTGAAGTTGACAAGTAAACTACAGCCAGGGGTCGGCAACCTGTTAATAAGCTACAGCCAGGGGTCGGCAACCTGTTGATAAGCTACAGCCAGGGGTCGGCAACCTGTTAATAAGCTACAGCCAGGGGTCGGCAACCTGTTAATAAGCTACAGCCAGGGGTCGGCAACCTGTTAATAAGCTACAGCCAGGGGTCGGCAACCTGTTAATAAGCTACAGCCAGGGGTCGGCAACCTGTTAATAAGCTACAGCCAGGGGTCGGCAACCTGTTAATAAGCTACAGCCAGGGGTCGGCAACCTGTTAATAAGCTACAGCCAGGGGTCGGCAACCTGTTAATAAGCTACAGCCAGGGGTCGGCAACCTGTTAATAAGCTACAGCCAGGGGTCGGCAACCTGTTAATAAGCTACAGCCAGGGGTCGGCAACCTGTTAATAAGCTACAGCCAGGGGTCGGCAACCTGTTAATAAGCTACAGCCAGGGGTCGGCAACCTGTTAATAAGCTACAGCCAGGGGTCGGCAACCTGTTAATAAGCTACAGCCAGGGGTCGGCAACCTGTTAATAAGCTACAGCCAGGGGTCGGCAACCTGTTAATAAGCTACAGCCAGGGGTCGGCAACCTGTTAATAAGCTACAGCCAGGGGTCGGCAACCTGTTAATAAGCTACAGCCAGGGGTCGGCAACCTGTTAATAAGCTACAGCCAGGGGTCGGCAACCTGTTAATAAGCTACAGCCAGGGGGTCGGCAACCTGTTAATAAGCTACAGCCAGGGGTCGGCAACCTGTTAATAAGCTACAGCCAGGGGTCGGCAACCTGTTAATAAGCTACAGCCAGGGGTCGGCAACCTGTTAATAAGCTACAGCCAGGGGTCGGCAACCTGTTAATAAGCTACAGCCAGGGGTCGGCAACCTGTTAATAAGCTACAGCCAGGGGTCGGCAACCTGTTAATAAGCTACAGCCAGGGGTCGGCAACCTGTTAATAAGCTACAGCCAGGGGTCGGCAACCTGTTAATAAGCTACAGCCAGGGGTCGGCAACCTGTTAATAAGCTACAGCCAGGGGTCGGCAACCTGTTAATAAGCTACAGCCAGGGGTCGGCAACCTGTTAATAAGCTACAGCCAGGGGTCGGCAACCTGTTAATAAGCTACAGCCAGGGGGTCGGCAACCTGTTAATAAGCTACAGCCAGGGGGTCGGCAACCTGTTAATAAGCTACAGCCAGGGGTCGGCAACCTGTTAATAAGCTACAGCCAGGGGTCGGCAACCTGTTAATAAGCTACAGCCAGGGGTCGGCAACCTGTTAATAAGCTACAGCCAGAGGTCGGCAACATGTTGATAAGCTACAGCCAGGGGTCGGCAACCTGTTGATAAGCTACAGCCAGTGGTCGGCAACCTGTTAATAAGCTACAGCCAGGGGTCGGCAACCTGTTAATAAGCTACAGCCAGGGGTCGGCAACATGTTTCAGTTGAGGGCCAATTTACCATATCTACCGATCTGCATGCCAGTTATGGTTTTCAGATGCACATTTTAATAGAACAGTTTTTCATTTATAATGTCTTCCTATCTCAAAATCATTATGTGGTTAATAAATATTCTAAATGAGAATTAAACAAATATAAAAGTAACTTCTATTGCCAACTATGTAAAAAATAGCCTCCATAAAGCCAACAAATAAAAACATTGCATCCTGCCCGTAGAAAATATCCTGATGAAAATAAATATGCTATAAACCACATTTGCTACGCATGGCCGGTCTGCAGTGAACTTGAAACATTGTATTAACCACCAACTTTATCCGGCCCGAATGCGCTATCAAACTTGCAACATTAAATAAAATATTCTGGGCCGCCAGTGAGCTCAGGACAGACACAGCTGTAGGCTATTTGTGCAAGGGATAAGTAAATCAGGTATTTTCTGAAGTTTCCACTGGATCAGAGCATTACATGTTACCCTTTCAGGCCAAGTGGATTTATCCAAAGGGAGAGGAACTGGAAACATTTTCCAACTAAAGTGAGGAACTATTGTCATTCTCAATGGATTCCAAAAACAGACTTTGTTTACTTGCTGTTTGGAGTGAAGAAAAAATTACTTTGAGAAGCTCCACAGCTCATTAGTGGTGGTGAGTTAAGACAATCATAAATACTATCAGATCCCCAAATGAGCACATTTACAGTGCCTTCAGATAGTATTCAGAACCCTTTACTTTTTCCACATTTTGTTCCGTTACAGCCTTATTCTAAAATATATATATACACACCTGTTTTCGCTAGGTCATTATGGGGTATTGTGTGTGTGTGTGTGTGTGTGTGTGTGTATGTATATATTTACACACATATACACACACACAATCTACACACAATATCCCATAATGACCTAGCGAAAACAGGTTTGTAGAAATATTTGCAAAAAAAATTAATAAACATTATTTCCATAAGTATTCAGACTCTGCACTGAGACTCAATTGAGCTCAGGTGCATCCTGTTTTCATTGATCATCCTTGAGATGTTTCTACAACTTGGAGTCCACATGTGGTAAATTCAATTGATTGGACATGATTTGGAAAGGCACACACCTGTCTATATAAGGTCCCACAGTTGACAGTGCATGTCAGAGCAAAAACCAAGCCATGAGGTCGAAGGAATTGTCAGTAGAGCTCCGAGACAGGACTGTGTCGAGGCACCAAAATGTTTCTGCAGCATTGAAGGTCCCCAAGAACACAGTGGCCTCTGTCATTCTTAAATGGAAGAAGTTTGGAACCACCAAGACTCTTCCTAGAGCTGGCCGCCCGACCAAACTGAGCAATCGGGGGAGAAGGTCCTTGGTCAGGGAGGTGACCAAGAAACCGATGGTCACTATGACAGAGCTCTAGAGTTCCTCTGTGGAGATGGGAGAACCTTCCAGAAGGACAACCATCTAGTCAGGATGGAGGGAAAGATGAACAGAGCAAAGTATAGAGAGATCCTTGATGAAAACCTGCTCCAGAGCGCTCAGGACCTCAGACTGGGGCGAAGGTTCACCTTCCAACAGGACAACGACCCTAAGCACACAGACAAGACAACGCAGGAGTGGCTTCGGGACAAGTCTCTGAATGTCCTTGAGTGGCCCAGCCAGAGCACAGACTTGAACCCGATCGAACATCTCTGGAGAGACCTGAAAACTGCTGTGCAGCGACACTCCCCATCCAACCTGACAGAGCTTGAGAGGATCTGCAGAGAAGAATGGGAGAAACTCCCCAAATACAGGTGTGCCAAGCTTGTAGCATCATACCCAAGAAGACTCGATGCTGTAATCGCTGCCAAAGGTGCTTCAACAAAATACTGAGTAAAGGGTCTGAATATTATGTAAATGTGATATTTCTCTTTTTTTTATATAAATTAGCATACATTTCTCAAACCCTGTTTTTGCTTTGTCATTATGGGGTATTGTTTGTAGATTGATGAGGGGAAAAAACTATTTAATCAATTTTAGGATAAAGCTGTAACGTAAACAAAATGTGAAAAAAGTAAAAGGGGACTAAATACTTTCCGAAGGCACTGTATAGGCCAGGTAGCCTAGGTAACCAGGCAGCCTAGGTAACCAGGCAGCCTAGGTAACCAGGCAGCCTAGGTAACCAGGCAGCCTAGGTAACCAGGCAGCCTAGGTAACCAGGTAGCCTAGGTAACCAGGTAGCCTAGGTAACCAGGTAGCCTAGGTAACCAGGTAGCCCGGTAACCAGGTAGCCCAGGTAACCAGGTAGCCTAGGTAACCAGGTAGCCTAGGTAACCAGGTAGCCTAGGTAACCAGGTAGCCTAGGTAACCAGGTAGCCTAGGTAACCAGGTAGCCTAGGTAACCAGGTAGCCTAGGTAACCAGGTAGCCTAGGTAACCAGGTAGCCTAGGCAGGAGTGCTCCAAACAAAACACAATGAATAAATTGACAAAACTCATAAACGGAATGAAATAAACAAAAACTTGTTTCTCACAAGTGAAACATAGATTGTGTGTTCGGCAAACAACATGTCCATTCTTACAATGAGAACGGTAAAATACATAATAATAAATTGACTCTCACAAATGTTGGGCATAAATGTGTATATATTCCTGTTAGTGAGCATTTCTCCTTTGTCAAGATAATCCATCCACCTGACAGGTGTGGCATATCAAGAAGCTGATTAAACAGCATGATCATTACACAGGTGCACCTTGTGCTGGGGACTATAAAAGGCCACTAAAGTGTGCAGTGTTGTCACACAACACAATGCCACAGATGTCTCAAATTGAGGGAGTGTGCAATTGGCATGCTGACTGCAGGAATGTCCACCAGAGCTGTTGCCAGATAATTTAATGTTCATTTCTCTACCAGAAGCTGCTTCCAGCGTCGTTTTAGAGAATTTGGCAGTACGTCCAACCGACCTCACAACCGCAGACCACGTGTAACCTTGCCAGCCCAGGACCTCCACAGCCGGCTTCTTCACCTGCGGGATCGTCTGAGACCAGCCACCCGGAAAGCTGATAAAACTGTGGGTTTGCAGAACCGAAGAATTTCTGCACAAAGTGTCAGAAACACGCTCAGGGAAGCTCATCTGCGTGCTCGTCGTAATCACTAGGGTCTTGACCTGACCGCAGTTAATCGTTGTAATCGACTTAAGTTGGCAAATGCTCACCTTTGATGGCCACTTGCACGCTGGAGAAGTGGCGGTGGGGTTATGGTATGGGCAGGTATAAGCTATGGACAACTAACAAAATAGCATTTTATTGATGGCAATTTGAATGCACAGAGATACCGTGATGAGATCCTGAGGCCTATTGTCATGCCATTCATCCGCTGTCATCATCTCATTCTTTCAGCATGATAATGCACGGCCCCATGTCAAAAGGATCTGCACACAATTCCTGGAAGCTGAAAATGTCCCAGTTCTTCCATGACCTGCATACTCAGATATTTCACCCATTGAGCATGTTTGGGATGCTCTGGATCTATGTGTACAACAGTTCCAGTTCCAACCAATATCCAGTAACTTTGCACAGCCATTGGAGGAGTGGGACAACATTCCACAGGCCACAATCAACAGCCTGATCAACTCTATGCGAAGGAGATGAGTCCCGCTGCATGAGGCAAATGGTGGTCACACCAGATACTGACTGGTTCTGATCCACACCCCCACCTTTTTTTTTTTGTTAAGGTATCTGTGGCCAACAGATGCATATCTGTATTCCCAGTCATGTGAAATCCATAGATTGATAGATGAATGTATTTCCTTATATGAACTGTAACTCAGTAAAATCTTTGAAATTGTTGCATGTTGCATTTATATACAGTACCAGTCAAAAGTTTGGACAGACCTACTCATTCCAGGGTTTTTCTTTATTTTTACTATTTTCTACATTCTAGAATAATAGTGAAGACATCAAAACTATGAAATAACACATATGGAATCATGTAGTAACCAAAAAAGTGTAACATCAAAAAATATATTTTATATTTTTGATTCTTCAAATAGCCACCCTTTGCCTTGATGACAGCTTTGCACATGGATGACCCCCTCCTTTGCTGCTACAACAGCCTCCACTCTTCTGGGAAGGCTTTCCACTAGATGTTGGAACATTGCTGCAGGGGACTTGCTTCCATTCAGCCACGAGCATTAGTGAGGTCGGGCACTGATGATGGGCGATTAGGCCTGGCTCGCAGGCGACGTTCCAATTCATCCCAAAGGTGTTCGATGTGGTTTAGGTCAGGGCTCTGTGCAGGCCAGTCAAGTTCCTCCACACCGATCTCGACAAACCACTTCTGTATTAACCTCGCTTTGTGCACAGGGGCATTGTCATGCTGAAACAGGAAAGGGCCTTCCCCAAACTGTTGCCACAAAGTTGGAAGCACAGAATCGTCTAGAATGTCATTGTATCCTATAGCGTTAAGATTTCCCTCCACTGGAACTAAGGGGCCTATCCCGAAACCATGAAAAACAGCCCCAGACCATTATTCCTCCTCCAGCAAACTTTACAGTTGGCACTATTCAGTCGGGCAGGTAGCGTTCTCCTGGCATCCGCCAAACTCAGATTTGTCCGTCGGACTGCTAGATGGTGAAGCTTGATTCATCACTTCAGAGAACGCGTTTCCACCGCTCCAGAGTCCAATGGCGGCGAGCTTTACACCACTCCAGCCGACACTTAGGCTTGTTTGCAGCTGTTCGGCCATGGAAACCCATTTCATTTACCTCCCAACGAACAGTTCACGTGCTGACGTTGCGTCCAAGGCAGTTTGGAAGTCGGTAGTGAGTGTTGCAACCGAGGACAGATGATTTTTACGCGCTTCAGCTCTCTGCGGTCTCATTCTGTGAGCTTGTGTGGCCTACCACTTCGCGGCTGAGCCATTGTTGCTCCTAGACTTTTCAATTTCACAATAACAACACTTACAGTTGACTGGGGCAACTCTAGCAGGGCAGACATTTTTCGAACTGACTTGTTGGGAAGGTGGGATCCTATGACGGTGACACGTTGAAAGTCACTGAGCTCTTCAGTACGGGCCATTCTACTGCCAATGTTTGTCTATGGAGATTGCATGGCTGTGGCTGTGTGCAATTTTATACACCCGTCAGCAACAAGTGTGGCTGAAATTGCCGAATCCACTAATTTGAAGGAGTGTCCAAATACTTTTGGCCTTGTAGTGTATATGTTAGAATTTTCAAACTAGTTTTCATTGGGAAGGCAATCACTTTTGCATGTGAAAACACATAATCCTACTCCTTACTCCACATGCTTAATTACGTCACTTTTGTTTTGAGCTGACTTTGCTGTGGGCTTCGAACAGGCACCTGGCTCAATGTCCTGTTGGCAATCCGGTGCAAAACACACCTACCTGGGAGCACAGGCCAGATTCATCGAATCCCCTCGGCTAAACCCCGCCCATTTCTACTATTTCTCCTCTTAAAATCTGATTTTAAACCTAACCATAATCTTAACCACACGGTTAACATTATGCCTAACCCTAACCTTAAATTAAGTCCAAGAAGAAATGGTGTTTGCATTCATTTTTACGATATAGGCCATTTTGACTTTGTGGCTGTGGTAATTAGTGACAACCCTGTTGCCAGCCTGGCATGCCAGCATTTCTAGATACATAGTTACACTAGTTAGTTACATGGTATGAAATACAAGGAGGTTTACAATAGTCAAAGGCAGAGCTAATTTCTTTCAAACTAGACTAGTTAGTTGACAGTCGAGAGCCACCAGTTAGCATGGCTATACCGAGTGTATAGACTAACAAATGGCGTAAGTGAAACTTTAGTAATAACTACTTCAGCCATAATGCACCCGAACATACTGGCTAGCTGTTGACTGGCATTATGTCACTTTAACTTTAAACGAACCATTTAATACACTAAAGTTAGCTAGGTAGTTATTGGTGGCAATTACTTGAGTTTAGCAAACTTGAGAAGTGGCCTGGGCCTTTTTGTTAGCAGCTAGGTAGCTAACAAGCTATCTAACGTTGGTTAGCTAGCATCTTGACAGTTTACATGGCTAAAGTTAGCCAACTTACCTAGCTAGTTACTGGTGGTATGTTCGCGAACTAATTTGACACCGCAGATTCCATACAGCTACGCCCCCGTAGTGTTGACACCCCCGTCCCAGACCCCTGTTCCAGACCCCCGTCCCAGACCCCTGTCCCAGACCCCCGTCCCAGACCCCTGTCCCAGACCCCTGTTCCAGACCCCCGTCCCAGACCCCTGTCCCAGACCCCCGTCCCAGACCCCTGTCCCAGACCCCTGTCCCAGACCCCTGTTCCAGACCCCCGTCCCAGACCCCCGTCCCAGACCCCCGTCCCAGACCCCTGTCCCAGACCCCTGTTCCAGACCCCCGTCCCAGACCCCCGTCCCAGACCCCTGTCCCAGACCCCTGTCCCGGCCGCTCACCTATGGTGGAGATGAAGGTGGTGTTGAAGGCGTCGTCTGAGAATCGGAACAGCACGCAGGTCTTCCCCACGCCCGAGTCCCCGATCAGCAGGAGTTTGAAAAGCAGGTCGTAGGTCTTCTTCGCCATCGAGAAAGCAGATGTGTTCGCCAGACAGAGGATAAACTATCTACGGCAGGTCTAGAGCCAGCCCGCGTCCCAAGCAGAGGAACGCTGTATAATATATGCGTGTAATTTTGATATGTTGATGTCCAAGTTAGTTAGGTAGCGTGTCGCAACAGTATCCGACAAGTAGCTAATGTTATTTCCAAAGCAGAACAGTTTCTCTTACAGCATGTGAATAAAAAGCAACAAAAATATATATCTTCTCCCGTGTGATTCCACTCTTTCTTTCTCTCACCCTGTCGAGACAAAATGGCTCCCCCGACTTACTCTTTCTTCAAACTACCACCGAGCTCATTTAAATTCTCGGCATACCCCGTCATTCCAAACGCTTTGGGACTCTCGATCAAGACAAATTATAAATTTTCGGAGGTCAAATTGTCGATCTTATCACAGTTATTTGTTTTGTCGATGATTAGCAGAAACAGACTGTTGCCTGCGAATACAGCCACCACGGCGACACCCTAGTTTACAGACACGCCTCTTTCCAGGCGCTATTGTCAAGATCTCGCTCGGCGATTGGCTCTCGGCACTGTTTATCAAATATACAGCTGAACCCGATTGGTCAGATTGTCAACCATCAAGGGGTGGTTGACATGTAGAAAGGGCAAACGTTATTGCGTGGCCATTCCGGACTTTTCCAGGCTCAGACTCTCAGTTCATTTGACTAGTGGAACGTAACTGTTTGATCCAAAATGGCCGCCGATTTTCATCCTGGCTGTCCGGGGCAGATATCTGTATATAATGACGAGATGCCCATGTCTCCAACATAACAATGGGAGTTGTTGTCCCAATGGCGGGAAGGCATGCGACAAACTTAGATCCAAAATAAGCCCATAGATACGCCTTGGACCTATTTTAGACATATTTTGGCCAGAGTGAAACCCCTGGCTTCACCTCTTCTTCTCTGGGCGGGGTGTGTTGGCTGTTTCGTGGCTGGCCAGACATTGGGTTGAGGTTGGGCCAGTGGTTTGACGATCCCGTCTGCTCGTCAAGCTGAGTGATGTCATAAGTAATCCTGTAAATGGCAGGGGCGTTTTCCATCACTCTAAATTCTGCTACTATAGTACAGTTTCAGTACTTTCCATGGGGCACCGACTTTTACTATTATTCAGTCCAATAATAACACATCAAACATAACAGGGATATTTGTAATTTCCCTCTTTTCTAAACAGACTGGAGTGTCTGGGGTGTCCTGTTTCAACAAACCAGAAGTGTCTCTCTGGGTTTGTCCTAACATGCACAACTCATCAGTCTGACAACAGGAAGTATAGGCTTAACTTCAGTCATTTACTGGCCAACCGTGTGTGTGTGTGTGCAAATAATAGGTCCTGTCCCTGTCCAGCCCTGTGTACAAGACTGTTAATTCATCAATTAATCAAATAAATCAATAATTTGGTCAATTAATCAATCGATCACTAATCAGAGAGCCATCAGAGAGAGGAACATGTCTGTCAGTCTTGCTCTGACACACTCTGACACTCCTCCTGGCATGCAGGGTATGCTCTCTCCACTACAAGATGTCCTGAACTTGTCTCCCATCCATAGAGATAAATAGAGGACTCATCTTTGTATCTGTGCCATTATAGTGTCTGGGACAGTATTGGCAGAGCCATTGAGGCGATCTCCATTTTCAAGTAGTCACGATTGGCTGATCCCTCCTGATGGCCCGGTTGAACATGACTCCAGCAGGGTCACCAGGAGGGATCAGCCAATGAGGTTGGAAGTCCCACCCAGTTGACTACATTAAAATTATGGAAGCCCTCAATGGCTCTGCCCACGCTAATGGGCAATGGCTCTGCCCACGCTAATGGGCAATGGCTCTGCCCACGCTAATGGGCAATGGCTCTGCCCACGCTAATGGGCAATGGCTCTGCCCACGCTAATGGGCAATGGCTCTGCCCACGCTAATGGGCAATGGCGCTGCCCTTGAAATTCCTACCCGACCCAGACAGGGTCCTTTTTTTTATTTTTTCAATATCCAATTCGGATCCGAGGTGGACGAGATCCAACACAAAACTTGTCCGAGTTGAGAGAGAATCAGATCCAAAATTGGGTCGGGTCTGTATCCGACCTGAATGGATCCGAAATATTATAAATGCAGCTTTATTGCAAGCCAGCATAATTTTTTTGACTTGTCTGTCAGTGAACTTTAACGTGCATTTTCAATTGTATCTAAAATAATTTATTTGTGGTCTACAGCTTAGTATTTTCATAATCCCGTCCCTATAGTTAGATGGAGAACATTATGAGGTTTTCAGAGATGTTTTCCTTATTTCAGTTTTTTTTTAATGTGACGATCATCACGTGTCGGACTGAGAGCAGCGAATAGTTCCCTTTTCTCTGATATTCTGTATGTCTATTAGTTTAACATTACAATCTAGACTATTTAACTGTTTTGCTAAACATTGATTTAGGCTACAGTCTGTGTGACCAGCAAGCTTCAAATTCAAAATCAAATCTGAGTATGTTAGGGAAGGATGGAGTCTCCCATCTGCATTCATGTGTCATGCTAGGGAAGGATGGAGTCTCCCATCTGCATTCCTGTGTCATTTCCAACAATAGGGATTTGTAGGTGTAGGTTAGTATTCCCGCTATGACAATGGTATTATGGGATGGAGAACATTTGGAGGTTTTCATGGATCTGTTCATTTTGTTTCTGTTGACCACATCTTTGAGATCAGAGGATTTCTATGTGGTGATTTTAGGATGCTAAATATTCAGCGAGTGCTGTGTGTTAGACATATTTTGGTAGGCTATTTCTATAACAGGTCTATCTCATTATAATAGCCTAATATATTTTGTTCTAAACGTAATGTAGATATATCCTTTAGGCCTACAGAATTAGCCCATACAGCCTGATATTGGTTTGGATGCGGTTTGACAGAAACGTCATCGACACCGCGGCCGTGTAGTCCTACCATGCAGGGAAGAGAGAAGTTGTCCTGATATTCCTTATACCTACCCATGCCTTACACAATCAATCAATCGGCAGCCTTTCAACATTAGGCTACAATATTTTCTGCAGATAAGCCAGTCTACATACACACACAACATGAGCAGATTAACTTGGTCAAAATGTTATTTAAAGACGATCAGAAATAATGTATTGGATATGTATTGGATATGTATTGGTATCTCTACTGTATTGGTATCTCTACTGTATTGGTATCTCTACTGTATTGGTATCTCTACTGTATAACTTATTTATTCTGACCGGAAGCCACGAAACTAGCACATGAATGAGTCACTCATATTTACGCTGACAAATATCACACTTGACTTTATGCTGACAAATATCACACTATACTTTATGCTGACAAATATCACACTTGACTTTATGCTGACAAATATCACACTTGACTTTATGCTGACAAATATCACACTATACTTTATGCTGACAAATATCACACTGTACTTTATGCTGACAAATATCACACTTGACTTTATGCTGACAAATATCACACTATACTTTATGCTGACAAATATCACACTATACTTTATGCTGACAAATATCACACTTGACTTTATGCTGACAAATATCACACTTGACTTTATGCTGACAAATATCACACTATACTTTATGCTGACAAATATCACACTTGACTTTATGCTGACAAATATCACACTATACTTTATGCTGACAAATATCACACTTGACTTTATGCTGACAAATATCACACTTGACTTTATGCTGACAAATATCACACTTGACTTTATGCTGACAAATATCACACTATACTTTATGCTGACAAATATCACACTGTATTTTATGCTGACAAATATCACACTTGACTTTATGCTGACAAATATCACACTTGACTTTATGCTGACAAATATCACACTATACTTTATGCTGACAAATATCACACTTGACTTTATGCTGACAAATATCACACTTGACTTTATGCTGACAAATATCACACTTGACTTTATGCTGACAAATATCACACTTGACTTTATGCTGACAAATATCACACTTGACTCGAGTTATTCAACTTTAGTTAACAAACTAAAGAAAATGCCCAAATTAAATAGCAGAATAGCCTTCTAAATAGGCCAAGCCTTAACAAATAAATGAAATAGCAGAATAGCCAACTAAATAGGCCAAGCCTTAACAAATAAATTAAATAGCATAAATAAACTAGTAAATTGAATAAATAAAACAGTTCAATTAAATAGCTCAGTTCATGAAAATATAGACAACCTTTTCCACTCCGTATCCACAATGTGCATAAATGAGTACCATACAGACAATTTGCCTGTCGGAATTTCCACCCTGGACTCTTTTCTTCACATCAGCTAAGATTATATAGCCTAGGCCCCCCATACTCAACTGGCGGACCGCGGACCGGATCCGGACCCAGAACGGGGTCAATACGGACCGCGGGTCCCCCTGGTATTATATAAAACACATAAGACATGGAAGAATGCGTAGAATAGCAGGAAATGGGCTTTAAACCAGCAAAAAAAATCTCTGCCCCGTGCAAAATGTGAAGAATTGCTGGAAATTAACTTTAAAACTGTAAAATGTTCTCTCCGCCAACAAGAGGGGTGTGAACAGTTTGGGGTCGCATGGGATGTGAGGTGGGGGGTTGTTACTACGCCAATAAATTACATTATCCATCCGGACCTTTGCCACCTAGGAAATTTGTGTGACCGGACCTTCTCAAATAGTACTTGAGTACCCCTGACCTAGGCCACCATTCCCTCCTCTCCCACAACAAGTAGGCCTATAGCCTATTTCAACCCGCGTCACGGGCAGTGAGCAGTGGCTGGTTTTCATAAAGCGAAAATGCCATTTTGTCACAAAATGAAATTGACACATTTGGTTTGATGAAAGGGGACCCTCCTGACAATCACTTGAGATAATAAAATGTAAATGTGTGCAACTGTTACATTTTTGTCATTCAAATAGGCTATAATTTCAGATCCTGTTGGCCATTGATTGGGATCTGACCCTGGATCCGAGGGTTAACTACAGGTCGAATCTGGTGTAATCGGGTTGGGGTAGATCCGTGAAGACCTCTACTCTATGCTCCCATCAGACTCCTGGCTGTGCCCTCTGCTGCCCCCGCTGGTCAGATGGTGAATTGCAGAAGCTGCATAATCACTGTGGACCAGCTGGTGCTGCTGTTGCTTCATATTTCCTCACATCTCTCCTTCATCTCAACTCCTCTCCTTCATCTCAACTCCTCTCCTTCATCTCAACTCCTCTCCTTCATCTCAACTCCTCTCCTTCATCTCCCCCTTTCCTCTCCCTCATCTGCACTGATCTGAAAACACGGGACAGGTGAAAAGAGCATGGAAGGTGCGCAAGCCTACTGGTAAACGTTGCATATACCTATATAAACTGAACAAATATATAAACGCAACATGCAACAATTTCTAAGATTTTACTGAGTTACAGTTCATATACTGTAAGGAAATCCATCAATTGAAATAAATTAATGAAGCCCTAATCTATGGATTTCACACGAGTGGGTATACAGATATGCATCTGTTGGTCACAGATACCTTGCAAAAAAGGTAGGGGCGTGGATCAGAAAACCAGTCAGTAACTGGTGTGACCACCATTTGCCTCATGCAGCGGGACTCATCTCCTTCGCATAGAGTTGATCAGGCTGTTGATTGTGGCCTGTGGAATGTTGTCCCACTCCTCTTCAATGGCTATGCAAAGTTACTGGATATTGGCGGGAACTGGAACACGCTGTCGTACACGTCAATCCAGAGCATCCCAAACATGCTCAATGGGTGACATGTCTGGTGAGTATGCAGAACATGGAAGAACTGGGACATTTTCAGCTTCCAGGAATTGGAAGGAGGATGAATGGCACGGCAATGGGCCTCAGGATCTCTTCACGATATCTCTGTTCATTCAAATTGCCATCGATACAATGCAATTTTGTACATTGTCCGTAGCTTATGCCTGCCTATACCATAACCCCACCACCACCGTGGATCACTATGTTCACAACGTTGACGTCAGCAAACCGCTCGCCCACATGACGCCATACACGCTGTCTGCCATCTGCCCGGTACAGTTGAAAAACGGGATTCATCCGTGAAGAGCACACTTCTCCAGCATGCCAGTGGCCATTGAAGGTGAGCATTTGCCCACATTTGCCCACAGTTACGACGCCGAACTGCAGTCAGGTCAAGACCCTGGTGAAGACGCCGAGCACGCAGATGAGCTTCCCTGACACGGTTTCTGACAGTATGTGCAGAATTTCTTTGGTTGTGCAAACGCACTGTTTCATCAGCTGTCCGGATGGCTGGTCTGAGATGATCCTGCAGGTGAAGAAGCCGGATGTGGAGGTCCTGGGCTGGCATGGTTACACGTGGTCTGAGGTTGTGAGGCCGGTTGAACGTACTGCCAAATTCTTTAAAACAACATTGGAGGCAGCTTATGGTAGACAATCCTGCATTCAGCATGCCAATTGCAAGCTCCCTCAAAACTTAAGACATCTGTGGCATTGTGTTGGGTGATCTAAGATGGCGTAGCTGTGCGGTCGTGTACTCTGTGTGTGTCCGTGTAAATAGCCAGTTTTTTGTATTTTTTAGTATTTTTCGTACATATTTCCCTATCACACTTTTCATCCTTCTACTAAATATACTTTCCTGCAACCCGCCTCACTCAATGTGGAACGGATTCTATTATTGACTTACCTTTTATCTAGAATCTCCAGTTGAAACTAGCTAGCCAGCTAACTAGCTACTTGCTATTAGCCACCGTTAGAGGTTTTCACCCAGAACATCGGATTTTCTGCTGGAATAACTGAATCACTGGACATTAACACCGGATCGCAACTAGCTAGCCGCAACCGAATGGATGTTGCTGTTGGCTAATCACCACTGGCCCTGAAGCAAGCACCAGTTAGCCTTGAGCTAGCCTTGAGCCAGGCCCATATCCCAGCTACAGTGGGGAGAAGAAGTATTTGATACACTGCCGATTTTGCAGGTTTTCCTACTTACAAAGCATGTAGAGGTCTGTAATTTTTTATCATAGGTACACTTCAACTGTGAGAGACGGAATCTAAAACAAAAATCCAGAAAATCACATTGTATGATTTTTAAGTAATTAATTTGCATTTTATTGCATGACATAAGTATTTGATACATCAGAAAAGCAGAACTTAATATTTGGTACAGAAACCTTTGTTTGCAATTACAGAGATCATGCATTTCCTGTAGGTCTTGACCAGGTTTGCACACACTGCAGCAGGGATTTTGGCCCACATACATGGCCCCATCCATCCTCCCCTCAATACGGTGCAGTCGTCCTGTCCCCTTTGCAGAAAAGCATCCCCAAAGAATGATGTTTCCAACTCCATGCTTCACGGTTGGGATGGTGTTCTTGGGGATGTACTCATCCTTCTTCTTCCTCCAAACACGGCGAGTGGAGTTTAGACCAAAAAGCTCTATTTTTGTCTCATTAGACCACATGACCTTCTCCCATTCCTCCTCTGGATCATCCAGATGGTCATTGGCAAACTTCAGACGGGCCTGGACATACGCTGGCTTGAGCAGGGGGAGCTTGCGTGCGCTGCAGGATTTTAATCCATGACGGCGTAGTGTGTTACTAATGGTTTTCTTTGAGACTGTGGTCCCAGCTCTCTTCAGGTCATTGACCAGGTCCTGCCATGTAGTTCTGGGCTGATCCCTCACCTTCCTCATGATCATTGATGCCCCACAAGGTGAGATCTTGCATGGAGCCCCAGACCGAGGGTGATTGACCGTCATCTTGAACTTCTTCCATTTTCTAATAATTGCGCCAACAGTTGTTGCCTTCTCACCAAGCTGCTTGCCTATTGTCCTGTAGCCCATCCCAGCCTTGTGCAGGTCTACAATTTTATCCCTGATGTCCTTACACAGCTCTCTGGTCTTGGCCATTGTGGAGAGGTTTGAGTCTGTTTGATTGAGTGTGTGGACAGGTGTCTTTTATACAGGTAACGAGTTCAAACAGG
Source organism: Coregonus clupeaformis (assembly GCF_020615455.1). NCBI lineage: Eukaryota > Metazoa > Chordata > Actinopteri > Salmoniformes > Salmonidae > Coregonus > Coregonus clupeaformis. The sequence goes on from NC_059219.1 coordinate 10,841,465, forward strand.
TGCAGTTAATACAGGTAATGAGTGGAGAACAGGAGGGCTTCTTAAAGAAAAACTAACAGGTCTGTGAGAGCCGGAATTCTTACTGGTTGGTAGGTGATCAAATACTTATGTCATGCAATAAAATGCAAATTAATTACTTAAAAATCATACAATGTGATTTTCTGGATTTTTGTTTTAGATTCTGTCTCTCACAGTTGAAGTGTACCTATGATAAAAATTACTGACCTCTACATGCTTTGTATGTAGGAAAACCTGCAAAATCGGCAGTGAATCAAATACTTGTTCTCCCTACTGTATCTACCTCTCTGTCTACCGGACGGGAGTAGCCAGCTAACTAGCTACTTGCTTTTAGCCACCGTTAGCGTTTTTTCAACATTGTCCGTGGCCTGCACTACCTACCAGCCAGCTCTAGTCTGGACTATTATCGGCCAGTCTGCAGTGTCTGCACAGCGCGCTATCGAGCCAGAACATATCGTTTTTTCTGCCGGAATCACTGAATCACTGGACCTTTAACACTGGATCATCGCAACTAGCTAGCTGCAACCAAATGGATGTTGTTGTTGGCTTATCAGCCTTGAGCTAGCCTCGAGTCAGGCCCATCTCCCGGCTATCTACCTCTCTGTAAACCAGACGGGACCTCCTAGAGTCGACACGGAACCCCGCCGATCCATCACGACTGGACTGCCAACGTAATCGTCTGTGGTTTCAACAGGCTTCCCGTTGCGACGACGACGAAGATCCATCTGCTAGCCCCGGCCCGCTAGCACACGCAAACAACAGCCGTGCTTCCTGCTAGCCTGTGCTGTAGCACCAATTCGAACTGCTCTCGGACTCACATACTGCTGTTCACTGGACCTTATGATCACTCAGCTGCACAGCTGATGCCTGCTGGACTGTTCCTTTACACGGTACCCTGTCCTGTTTATCTGTTTAGCCTCAGCCCAAACTTTCATCGCCTTTACAAGTTGTTGTCTTAGTTCTCTCGAATAACACCTGTGATTGCTTTATGCCTCTCTCACATGTCAATATGCCTTGCCTATTGCTGTTCCAGTTAGTTCTTATTATACGATTTCACTGTAGAGCTCCAAGTCCCTCTCAAACTGCCTCAAATAGCTCCTTTGTTCCACCTCCCATACACGTGGAGACCGGCTCAATTGGTGCCTCCAGTGATGCTATGTCACGCTCGTCGGGAACAGAGGACCAATGCGCAGCGTTAGTTGCGAACATATTTTATTTGTGATACCCGAACAAAACAACAAACGAAACGTGCAGTGCTACAATACAAACCAAAAGGAACAAGATCCCACAACTACCGTGGGAAAACAGCCTGTTTAAATGTGGTTCCCAATCAGAGACAACACGCCACAGCTGACACTCGTTGCCTCTGATTGAGAACCACACTGGCCAACATAGAAATAGAACACATAGAACACAAATGAAACTCACACCCTGGCTCAACATACAAGTGTCCCCAGAGCCAGGGCGTGACAGTACCCCCCCCCCTAATGGCGCGCCAACTAAATACCACAGAGGAGGGACCGGGTGGGCACTCCACCTTGGCGGCGGATCCGGCTCCGGGCCTGATCCCCACTCCCTCTCCAACCCCCCAAAGTACCCCTGGTCCGGTCTGGCACCGCTGGCCGGAGCTGGACTGCACACTGGTGGAGCGGATTGCTCTAGCTCCGGCGTGAAGCATCTGACGCACCGGTGGAACAGGCACAGGCCGTGCCGGACTGACGACGCACACCACTGGCTTGGTGTGGGGAACAGGCACGGGCCGTGCTGGACTGACGACGCACACCACTGGCTTGGTGTGGGGAGCAGGAGCGGGCCGGACCGGGCTGGCGACGCGCACCATTGGCTTGGTGCGGGGAGCAGGAGCGGGCCGGACCGGGCTGGCGACGCGCCCCATTGGCCTGGTGCGGGGATCAGGAACAGGCCGGACCGGGCTGGCGACGCGCACCATAGGCTTGGTGCGGGGAGCAGGAACAGGCCGGGCCGGGCTGGCGACGCGCACCATAGGCTTGGTGCGGGGAGCAGGAACAGGCCGGGCCGGGCTGGCGACGCGCACCACAGGCTCGATGCGGGGAGCAGGAACAGGCCGGACCGGGCTGGCGACGCGCACCACAGGCTCGATGCAAGGAACAGGAACAGGCCGGACCGTACTGGGGACACACACCACTGGCCCTACGCGGGGATCAGGAACGGGCTGGACCGGACTGGTAACACACCCCAGTACCTCTCGCCGTGCCTCTACACTTTCCTTCCCCTTTAATACCAGTGGCCCCCGTAACCTGGCGGCCTCCTCTGCCATCCCGCTGGACCGCTCTATCGCGGCCTCCTGCTGCCCCGTCGTCCACGGCGTGAGCCCCCCCCTAAAAATTTTCTGGGTGTCTCTCCTCCCCGTGGACCAGGCCTCCATATTTCTCGCCAGACTCTCACCCCACTGCTCCAAAGTCCAACCTCTCTGCTCTTCACTTGGCTTGGCCCAGTCGAGACTCTTACTCCACTGCTCCAAAGTCCAACCTCTCTGCTCTTCACTTGGCTTGGCCCAGTCGAGGTAGCAAAGGCGATCCACTAGAGACTCCCCTGGCGATGGCTCCTGGACACGCTGCTTGGTCCAGTATTGGTGGGATCTTCTGTCACGCTCGTCGGGAACAGAGGACCAATGCGCAGCGTTAGTTGCGAACATATTTTATTTGTGATACCCGAACAAAACAACAAACGAAACGTGCAGTCCTACAATACAAACCAAAAGGAACAAGATCCCACAACTACCGTGGGAAAACAGCCTGTTTAAATGTGGTTCCCAATCAGAGACAACCAGCCACAGCTGACACTCGTTGCCTCTGATTGAGAACCACACTGGCCAACATAGAAATAGAACACATAGAACGCAAATGAAACTCACACCCTGGCTCAACATACAAGTGTCCCCAGAGCCAGGGCGTGACATGCTATCTCTTTCATTGTTACCCAACGCTTAGATTTACCTCCCCTGTACTCATATCCTTCCATATCCTTGTCTGTACATAATGCCCTGAATCTATTCTACAACGCCTTTACTCTCTGTACCCAACACACTAGAAGACCAGTTCCTAAAGCCTTTAGCCGTATCCTTATTCTAGTCCTCCTCTGTTCCTCTGGTGATGTAGTGGTTAACCCAGGCCCTGCAGCCCCCAGTATCACTCCTACTCCCCAGGAGCTATCATTTGTTGACTTCTGTAACCGTAAAAGCATTGTTTTCTTTGCATATTAACATCATAAGCCTCCTCCCTAAGTTTGAGTTATTCACTGCGTTAGCACACTCCGCTAACCCTGATGTTCTAGCAGTGTCTGAATCCTGGCTTAGGAAGGCCACCAAAAATTCAGAAATGTCCATCCCCAACTACAACATTTTCCGTCTAGATAGAACTGCCAAAGGGGGTGGAGTTGCAATCTACTGTAGAGATAGCCTGCAGAGCTCTATCATACTATCCAGGTCTGTGCCCAAACAGTTTGAGCTCCTACTTCCAAAAATCCACCTTTCCAGAAATAAGTATCTCACTGTTGCTGCTTGCTACAGACCTCCCTCAGCCCCCAGCTGTGCCCTGGACACCATATGTGAATTGTTTGCCCCCCATCTATCCTCAGAGTTCGTACTGCTTGGTGACCTAAACTGGGATATGCTTAACACCCCGGCCATCCTAAAATCCAAACTAGATGCCCTCAATCTCACACAAATGATCAACGAACCTACCAGGTACAACCCTAAATCCATAAACATGGGCACCCTTATAGATATCATCCTGACTAACTTACCCTCTAAATACACCTCCGCTGTCTTCAACCACGATCTCAGCGATCACTGCCTTATTGCCTGCTTCCGTAACGGGTCCGCGGTCAAACGACCACCCCTCATCACTGTCAAACGCTCCCTAAAACACTTTAGCGAGCAGGCCTTCCTAATTGACCTGGCCCAGGTATCCTGGACGGATATCGATCTCATTCCGTCAGTAGAGGATGCCTGGTTGTTCTTTAAAAGTGCTTTCCTCTCCATCTTAAATAAGCATGCCCTATTCATAAAATTCAGGACTAAGAACATATATAGCCCCTTGTTCTCCTCAGATTTCACTGCCCTTGACCAGCACAAAAACATCCTGTGGCGTACTGCATTAGCATCGAATAGCCCCTGCGATATACAACTTTTCAGGGAAGTTAGGAACCAATATACACAAGCAGTTAGGAAAGCAAAGGCTAGCTTTTTCAAACAGAAATTTGCATCCTGTAGCACTAACTCCAAAAAGTTTTGGGACACTTTAAAGTCCATGGAGAATAAGAGCACCTCCTCCCAGCTGCCCACTGCACTGAGGCTAGGAAACACTGTCACCACCGATAAATCTACAATAATCAAGAATTTCAACAAGCATTTTGCTACGGCTGGCCATGCTTTCCACCTGGCTACCACTACCCCGGCCACCAACTCTGCACCCTCCGCTGCAACTTGCCCATGCCCCCCCGCTTCTCCTTCACACAAATCCAGACAGCTGATGTTCTGAAAGAGCTGCAAAATCTGGACCCCTACAAATCATCTGGGCTAGACAATCTGGACCCTTTCTTTCTAAGATTATTGTCGCAACCCCTATTACTAGCCTGTTCAACCTCTCTTTCGTAACGTCTGAGATCCCCAAAGATTGGAAAGCTGCCGCGGTCAGCCCCCTCTTCAAAGGGGGTGACACTCTAGATCCAAACTGTTACAGACCTATATCCATCCTGCCCTGCCTTTCGAAAGTTTTTGAAAGCCAAGTTAACAAACAGATCAACAACCATTTCGAATCCCACCGTACCTTCTCCGCTATGCAATCTAGTTTCCTAGCTGGTCATGGGTGCACCTCAGCCACGCTCAAGGTCCTAAACGATATTATAACTGCTATCGATAATAGACAGTACTGTGCAGCCGTCTTCATCGACCTGGCCAAGGCTTTCGACTCTGTCAACCACCGCATTCTTATTGGCAGACTAAATAGCCTTGGTTTCTCTAATGACTGCCTCGCCTGGTTCACCAACTACTTCTCAGATAGAGTTCAATGTGTCAAATCGGAGGGCCTGTTGTCTGGACCTATGGCAGTCTCTATGGGGGTGCCACAGTGTTCAATTCTTGGGCTGACTCTTTTCTCTGTGTATATCAATGATGTCGCTCTTGCTGCTGGTGACTCTCAGATCCACCTCTACGCAGACAACACCATTTTGTATACATCTGGCCCTTCATTGGACACTGTGTTAACAAACCTCCAAACGAGCTTCAATGCCATACAACACTCCTTCAGTAGCCTCCAACTGCTCTTAAACACTAGTAAAACTAAATGCATGCTCTTCAAACGAACGCTGCTGGCACCCGCCCAACCGACTAGAATCACTACTCTCGACGGGTCTGACCTAGAGTATGTGGACAACTACAAATATCTAGGTGTCTGGTTAGACTGTAAACTCTCCTTCCAGACTCACATTAAGCATCTCTAATCATCAGTTAAATCTAGAATCGGCTTCCTATTTCGCAACAAAGCCTCCTTCACGCATGGTGCCAAACATGCCCTCGTAAAACTGACTATCCTACCGATCCTTGACTTCGGCGATGTCATTTACAAAATAGCCTCCAACACTCTACTCAGCAAATTGGATGTAGTCTATCACAGTGCCATCCGTTTTGTCACCAAAGCCCCATATACTACCCACCACTGTGACCTGTACGCTCTTGTTGACTGGTCCTCACTACATATTCGTAGCCAAACCCACTGGCTCCAGGCAATCTATAAATCACTGCTAGGCAAATCCCCGCCTTATCTTAGCTCATTGGTCACCATAGCAACACCCTCCAGCAGGTATATCTCACTGGTCATCCCCAAAGCCAACACCTCCTTTGGCCGCCATTCCTTCCAGTTCTCTGCTGCCAATGACTGGAACGAACTGCAAAAATCTCTGAAGCTGGAGACTCTTATCTCCCTCACTAACTTTAAGCATCAGTTGTCAGAGCACCTTACCGATCACTGCACCTGTACACAGCCCATCTGAAATTAGCCCACCCAACTACCTCATCCCCATATTGTTATTTATTTTGCTCATTTGCACCCCAGTATCTCTATTTGCACATCATCTCTATCATTCCAGTGTTAATACTAATTGTAATTATTTTGCACTATGGCCTATTTATTGCCTTACCTCCATAACTTGCTACATTTGCACACACTGTATATATATTTTCTGTTGTATTTTTGACTTAATGTTTTTTACCCCATATGTAACTTTGTTGTTGTTTTTATCGCACTGCTTTGCTTTATCTTGGCCAGGTCGCAGTTGTATATGAGAACTTGTTCTCAACTGGCTTACCTGGTTAAATAAAGGTGAATCTTTTTTTAGAGTGGCCTTTTATTGTCCCCAGCACAAGGTTCACCTGTGTAATAATCATGCTGTTTAAGCCGCCTCCAACTTTTTTGACATGTATTTAACGAATGTCACTTCCTGTTGGACGCGGATTTAGGGAGTACTCAGTTTGTTGTTTTGGAAAGTTTTGAAGTCTCTGAAATGTGGCACAGTCATAGGACGCCACTTTTCCAACAAGTCTGTTTGTCAAATTTCTGACCTGCTAGAACTGCCCTGGTCAACTGTATTATTGTGTTATTGTGAAGTGGAAAAGTCTACGAGCAACAACAGCTCAGCCACTAAGTGGTACGCCACACAAGCTCACAGAACGGGTGCTGAAGCGTGTACTGCGTAAAAATCGTCTGTCCTCGGTAGCAACACTCACTACCGAGTTCGTCAGCACAAGAACTGTTCATTGGGAGCTTCATGAAATGGGTTTCCATGGCCGAGCAGCCGCACACAAGCCTAAGATCACCGTCCGCAATGCCAAGTGTCGGCTGGAGTGGTGTAAAGCTTGCCACCATTGGACTCTGGAGCAGTGGAAACGAGTTCTCTGGAGTGATTAATCACGTTTCACCTTCTGGCAGTCCGACTGACAAATCGGGGTTTGGCACATGCCAGGAGAACGCTACCTGCCCGAATGCATAGTGCCAACTGTAAAGTTTGGTGTAATGTTTTTTTTCCAGTAGACTATAAGTGAAACTATATGTTAAACATAGTTAAATCTTTTCAGACTATAAGTTAAACATAGTTAAATCTTTTCAGACTATATGTTAAACATAGTTAAATCTTTTCAGACTATAAGTTAAACATAGTTAAATCTTTTCAGACTATATGTTAAACATAGTTAAATCTTTTCAGACTATAAGTTAAACATAGTTAATCACAACATGTCAAGAGTTAAGACTAAGTGGTACAGAAGGAAGAGGCCTGGAACAGAGCCAGGAAATGGACCTGAGAATGGGCCTGGGAATGGGCCTGCTATGTGTGGGAACTGCCTGCTATGTGTGGGAACTGCCTGCTATGTGTGGGAACTGCCTGTTATGTGTGGGAACTGCCTGCTATGTGTGGGAACTGCCTGCTATGTGTGGGAACTGCCTGCTATGTGTGGGAACTGCCTTCTATGTGTGAGAACTGCCTTCTATGTGTGGGAACTGCCTTCTATGTGTGGGAACTGCCTTCTATGTGTGGGAACTGTATATGTTCGAGAATTGATTGTGGCTCAGAAAATGGACCTGCCATGTTTAAATCATGTTTAAGTATCGATTGATATGTTTAAGAATCAATTAGAGGGTCAGAACAGATTTTTACATGACAGGGCTTGGTCCCGCCACTATTGTTTCCAGACTGAATACATAGAAGGAAGAGAAGTCAGATTTCGCCACTATTATAACATAAGGAAGTGGGCGGAGCTGTCAAGAGGTGAAAACTGGAAACAGAGGTGGAGGAACCAAACAGGGAGGGATTAAGCTAAAAACGTATGTAAAATGAGTAAGAATGGAACTGTAGATAAACTGAGAGCTCAGTGTTAGATGCTCTGCAGACCAGATCGGTTCTATTGATTATGTAATAAAGTATATACAGTGGGGAGAACAAGTATTTGATACACTGCCGATTTTGCAGGTTTTCCTACTTACAAAGCATGTAGAGGACTGTAATTTTTTATCATAGGTACACTTCAACTGTGTACCTATGATAAGGTACACCTCCATACAGACCTTCTCCAGATCCTTCAGGTTCCGGGGCTGTCGCTGGGCAATACGGACTTTCAGCTCCCTCCAAATATTTTCTATTGGGTTCAGGTCTGGAGACTGGCTAGGCCACTCCAGGACCTTGAGATGCTTCTTACGGAGCCACTCCTTAGTTGCCCTGGCTGTGTGTTTCGGGTTGTTGTCATGCTGGAAGACCCAGCCACGTCCCATCTTCAATGCTCTTACTGAGGGAAGGAGGTTGTTGGCCAAGATCTCGCGATGCATGGCCCCATCCATCCTCCCCTCAATACGGTGCAGTCGTCCTGTCCCCTTTGCAGAAAAGCATCCCCAAAGAATGATGTTTCCACCTCCATGCTTCACGTTTGGGATGGTGTTCTTGGGGTTGTACTCATCCTTCTTCTTCCTCCAAACACGGCGAGTGGAGTTTAGACCAAAAAGCTATATTTTTGTCTCATCAGACCATATGACCTTCTCCCATTCCTCCTCTGGATCATCATTGGCAAACTTCAGACGGGCCTGGACATGCGCTGGCTTGAGCAGGGGGACCTTGCGTGCACTGCAGGATTTTAATCATGACGGCGTAGTGTGTTACTAATAGTTTTCTTTGAGACTGTGGTCCCAGCTCTCTTCAGGTCATTGACCAGGTCCTGCCGTGTAGTTCTGGGCTGATCCCTCACCTTCCTCATGATCATTGATGCCCCACGAGGTGAGATCTTGCATGGAGCCCCAGACCGAGGGTGATTGACCGTCATGTTGAACTTCTTCCATTTTCTAATAATTGCGCCAACAGTTGTTGCCTTCTCACCAAGCTGCTTGCCTATTGTCCTGTAGCCCATCCCAGCCTTGTGCAGGTCTACAATTTTATCCCTGATGTCCTTACACAGCTCTCTGGTCTTGGCCATTGTGGAGAGGTTGGAGTCTGTTTGATTGAGTGTGTGGACAGGTGTCTTTTATACAGGTAACGAGTTCAAACAGGTGCAGTTAATACAGGTAATGAGTGGAGAACAGGAGGGCTTCTTAAAGAAAAACTAACACGTCTGTGAGAGCTGGAATTCTTACTGGTTGGTAGGTGATCAAATACTTATGTCATGCAATAAAATGCAAATGAATTACTTAAAAATCATACAATGTGATTTTCTGGATTTTTGTTGTAGATTCCGTCTCTCACAGTTGAAGTGTACCTATGATAAAAATTACAGACCTCTACATGCTTTGTAAGTAGGAAAACCTGCAAAATCGGCAGTGTATCAAATACTTGTTCTCCCCACTGTATATATATATTGATTATTAAATAAAGTCTATATATATATTGATTATGAAATAAAGTATATATATATATATATTGATTATGAAATAAAGTCTATATATATTGATTATGTAATAAAGTCTATATATATATTGATTATGAAATAAAGTATATATATATATATTGATTACGAAATAAAGTCTATATATATATTGATTATGTAATAAAGTATATATATCTATTGATTATGTAATAAAGTATATATATATCTATTGATGATGTAATAAAGTATATATATATTGATTATGTAATAAATTCTATATATATATTGATTATGTAATAAAGTCTCTATATATATATTGATTATTTAATAAAGTATATATATATTGATTATGTAATAAATTCTATATATATATTGATTATGTAATAAAGTCTCTATATATATATTGATTATGTAATAAAGTCTATATATATATTGATTATGTAATAAAGTCTATCTTAATTCTACAAAATCTCTGAAAGTACTTTGTGTTTTACTGAGGACAAGGACAATTTTCTACATCATATTTTGTGACCACGAAGGGACTGGAAAAAGGGACCAGAGGGGTACTTCTCCATCTGGAGGTGGCCACTGTAACAGAGGTAGGCAGCGTTCTTACTTTTAGCATAGAAATTTGTGTGGTTCGCTCAGCTGATTCTGAAAGGTCAGGTACAGAGGATGTCTCCAGTATTAAGGGCTACATTTAGGAAAAGTACAGAGTTTTTGTTGGAATAAGAAATAAACATGCATGTAATGTTGTTGATTGTTGTATATAAGCAAAGTCCTATGGATACCACCCTATTGTGTTGAGAAAGTGTATCAATGGGGGACTGCACAGATAGGCAAAAATCCTGCGATTACCGCTTTTAGTGTGTAATATACTAAAGGGACTGAACGAGCAGAATAAATAGAACCTCGAGTATAGATAGATAGTACCATGGATACCGCTTTGGTGTAAAAACCAGAGGACTGAACGGATGGGGAATAGTTAGGAAATGAAATAGCCGCAAGGGCTTCAATACATAGAACAAGGTTGAGTAGATCTGCTCAGCCTGTGTGGGTGGATAGTTTGCTTGGGCGGCTGTGGTTCATTCAGTTTGGTTAAGTTGGATGGTTCATCTGTCTCATTCAGGTTGCTCATTTGATCAGTTTGATCAATCTGTTTGATTCGATTGTTTTGTCTGATTTGTTTTGTACAAGACTGGTTTTATTCGACCCGTTCGAGTTTGCGAAAGCAATCCGTTCATCTTGGTCAACTGGTCTGACTCAATTCGTGCATTCAATTCATCGAGGTCACTCAGTTGTTTATCTGGTGTATTTGTTCAATTCGTCTGATTCATTTGTTCATCGTGCTGGCCATTCTGTTCGATTCATTTCAGCTCGAGCGGCTGCCCATCTGTGTGCGCGATCAGAAAATAAATAAAAAGATATACGGATATAGGTTTTTCTGTGTTGAGGAAGTGAATCAGAAAAAAGGGTTGAAGATTACAGGTGGTTTAAAGAGAGCGTAAGGAAGAGTATGAATGGGATTAAAATACTAGAAAATAAGAAGGGTGAAAGCTTCTGTCTCTGGTGGGGAGGGTTAGGGTTAGCACCTCTCCTGGACCGGAGGGTTAGGGTTAGCACCTCTCCTGGACCTCTCCTGGACCGGAGGGTTAGGGTTAGCACCTCTCCTGGACCGGAGGGTTAGGGTTAGCACCTCTCCTGGACCGGAGGGTTAGGGTTAGCACCTCTCCTGGACCGGAGGGTTAGGGTTAGCACCTCTCCTGGACCGGAGGGTTAGGGTTAGCACCTCTCCTGGACCTCTCCTGGACCTCTCCTGGACCGGAGGGTTAGGGTTAGCACCTCTCCTGGACCGGAGGGTTAGGGTTAGCACCTCTCCTGGACCGGAGGGTTAGGGTTAGCACCTCTCCTGGACCGGAGGGTTAGGGTTAGCACCTCTCCTGGACCGGAGGGTTAGGGTTAGCACCTCTCCTGGACCGGAGGGTTAGGGTTAGCACCTCTCCTGGACCGGAGGGTTAGGGTTAGCACCTCTCCTGGACCGGAGGGTTAGGGTTAGCACCTCTCCTGGACCGGAGGGTTAGGGTTAGCACCTCTCCTGGACCGGAGGGTTAGGGTTAGCACCTCTCCTGGACCGGAGGGTTAGGGTTAGCACCTCTCCTGGACCGGAGGGTTAGGGTTAGCACCTCTCCTGGACCGGAGGGTTAGGGTTAGCACCTCTCCTGGACCGGAGGGTTAGGGTTAGCACCTCTCCTGGACCGGGAGGGTTAGGGTTAGCACCTCTCCTGGACCGGAGGGTTAGGGTTAGCACCTCTCCTGGACCGGAGGGTTAGGGTTAGCACCTCTCCTGGACCGGAGGGTTAGGGTTAGCACCTCTCCTGGACCGGAGGGTTAGGGTTAGCACCTCTCCTGGACCGGAGGGTTAGGGTTAGCACCTCTCCTGGACCGGAGGGTTAGGGTTAGCACCTCTCCTGGACCGGAGGGTTAGGGTTAGCACCTCTCCTGGACCGGAGGGTTAGGGTTAGCACCTCTCCTGGACCGGAGGGTTAGGGTTAGCACCTCTCCTGGACCGGAGGGTTAGGGTTAGCACCTCTCCTGGACCGGGAGGGTTAGGGTTAGCACCTCTCCTGGACCGGAGGGTTAGGGTTAGCACCTCTCCTGGACCGGAGGGTTAGGGTTAGCACCTCTCCTGGACCGGAGGGTTAGGGTTAGCACCTCTCCTGGACCGGAGGGTTAGGGTTAGCACCTCTCCTGGACCGGAGAGTTAGGGTTAGCACCTCTCCTGGACCTCTCCTGGACCTCTCCTGGACCTCTCCCGCACCTCTCCTGCACCTCTCCTGGACCGGAGGGTTAGGGTTAGCACCTCTCCTGGACCTCTCCTGGACCTCTCCTGGACCTCTCCTGCACCTCTCCTGGACCAGAGGGTTAGGGTTAGCACCTCTCCCGCACCTCTCCTGCACCTCTCCTGGACCGGAGCTTAAGTGCAACCTGGTAGAGTCCCGTTGTAGCTCAATTGGTAGAGTATGGCGCTTGCAACGCCAGGGTTGTGGGTTCGATTCCCACGGGGGGGGGCAGTATGAAAATGTATGCACTCACTAACTGTAAGTCGCTCTGGATAAGAGCGTCTGCTAAATGACTCAAATGTAGAGAGGACGTACCCAATCTCACATTAGGAGGAGAAGAATAAACGGTGTGTGAATGTTCATTGAAATACAGAGTGTTGAAAGATTCACGTTACCAGGAGGATTAGAATTAAGAGTAAGGTGGGCACAAATAACATTACCCCAATTGGTACATACATTTTTCGAAAGGTGGACCGGGAAAAACAACAACATTCAGACCACGATTATTAAAACAGTGGTGGGTGCAGGAAATAGTAATAATAGAAATCTGGGTAGGAGAATTTAGGATATGGACTAGCTGTCCAGATATAAACAAATAAAAGAGAAAACTAAAAAGGGAAAGTTAAGGAATAAATACCAAGACGAAGATTAGAAGGAGAACCAGCCACATTCAGGAAGAGGATAAGGGGATGTATACTAGTGGAACACACAGTGACAGGAAACATAGACATAATAACAAATGATGTGGACATACTGAAAGACAGGAAATGATGTGGACATACTGAAAGACAGGAAATGATGTGGACATACTGAAAGACAGGAAATGATGTGGACATACTGAAAGACAGGAAATGATGTGGACATACTGAAAGACAGGAAATGATGTGGACATACTGAAAGACAGGAAATGATGTGGACATACTGAAAGACAGGAAATAATGTGGACATACTGAAAGACAGGAAATAATGTGGACATACTGAAAGACAGGAAATGATGTGGACATACTGAAAGACAGGAAATGATGTGGACATACTGAAAGACAGGAAATAATGTGGACATACTGAAAGACAGGAAAAACAGGTTTAGGAATTTAGATACGAAAAACGTAGATTACGAAAATGGAAGTGTAGGAATATTTGATAAAGAAGTAACTTGGATACTGAAAGGGGAAAATAGGGTGTGGTCTAGCAACCCAAGGCTAAATAGACCACTGGGAAAATAGCTCAGTACAGGAGAGCGAGATACGTTTTGAGGGAACAGAGAATAAAAATAATATTAAAAGAGACACAAGGGATAAAAACGCATTTTTGGAAAGAAGCAGAATATGAAGATAGATTAGGGAGAAGGATACCATTAACTGAGAAATATAAAAACTTTCAGCTGACCGCTAACAGAAATAACACATTTAGCAGAAACAAGAGAAGAGTGGCCATATGTGGATCGGGCTGGGATAGTAGGAAGGAATTGGACAGTACCAGAACATTGGACAAACTCTTGAAGAGTTAGCAGATCAAAAAAAAAAGGTTGTATTTTCTAATAATCCCAATAGATGAACAGGTTGAACCTTGGCTGACACTAGGGGAAGAGCAAGGGTTTGAAAGAGGGAAAGGGCAGACAGGAAAGACTATAAGGGAACCTCAAATAGAAGTGTCTATAGTATTGAGAGAAGTTCAGTGGGTTATTCCAAAACGAGGAACAATACTAAGGGAACAAATAGGCAAGAGAAAGGCAGTAAGGAAAATATTGTTGACCCTGCATCCTAACATAGACACTGAACCAAACATAAGACTAGCAACAGGAAGACCAAGAATACAAGGAGTAGAAACGGCTGGAACACCAGCAGAAGTAACAATGAAAAGGTTCTCATTGAATAAAGAGGAGATTGGAAAAATCTCTGATAAATGGGAAATAAGAACCAGAAACAGGGCAACAAAATGGCCAAAAAAAGGGACGTTTGATGTGGCAGTGTGTGAGGAAATGGATACCATAATAAATAATTATAAAGCAGGAGAGAAGGGGGAGAAAAAATAGAAGAAGAGAGGGAAAGAGAGAGACATTTTGAAAATGTTCTGTGAGGAAGGAAAGGGCTGGAGAGAGAGAGCGTGGCCAGAGCTAGAAGGATATTAGAAGAAAAAGAGAAAGAACTGGAAAAGGCTGGTTCAACTGCACCTCCACCATACACACAAGGGGGGCAATACCCTCAGGACACAGGACTAGTTTCAATAGCAGGGAAAAGGCTGGTTCAACTGCACCTCCAGCATACACACAAGGGGGACAATACCCTCAGGTCACAGGACTCGTTTCAACAACAGGGAATGTTGTAGAGCTAGAAGAAGAAAATGGGAAGCAGCAGGCTTCCACCCCAAAGAGAGAAAGAGAGACATGGACTGCTATGGGGGACTGAGGGGCATGTTAACAGAACTGGAAAACTATGAGAAAGATAAACAAAATGATGATGGGAAAAAGGGAGTGGGATGAGGCAAGCGATGAGGAAGATGAAGAATTAAGACAGTGACTCTGAACAAGAACAGAGAGAGACAGAGGGACAATTAACACAGCAAGGAGGAAAAACGGGAGACAAATCCATAGTAACAGAATTAGGTGAGGCACTACAAGCTCACATGGAGAAATCAAGAAGAACATTTCAATAAAAAAGCCAGATAAATACCAAGCTCAATGTCCCATTTTGGTAAAGGGGATACAGGTTCACTATGTGCCCTGGGGATCTCAGGACCTGGAAGGCCTGGTAACTAGACTGCCAAACATGCATGAAGGAGCAGGAAAATGGATTAGAACGTTTGAAGAACAAACAATGGGGAAATGACTGGCGGTGGGAGACTTGAAGGCATTGCTGGACAGGGTGGTGGGAGTGGCCAAAATGATGCTGATGGGTGGCCTTAGACAGGCGGTGCGAAGTGTGGTACTGGATGGAGTGACATTTGACAATTACAGGCCACTGCTATCGACAAACTCTGAGAACAGAGTATTCAGCCAAATTAGACCCTAAAGCACTGAGGGGGGAACCATTGGGGGATAAAGAAAACCCGGCAGGTTACCTGGACGACCAGCTGAAGAGGCGACAAGAAACAGAAAGAGACCCAGAGGGGGATCCATTGATGACAACACTGTTCAGGACATCACTGATGGAAGCAATGCCAACGCCTGTCAGAAGCAGACTGGAAGATGTGGTGGGACTAACGTCAAAGTCACACAAAGAGTTCTGCGACCATGTTATCCACGCAGTGGAGAAATACAGCAAGGACGAACAGAAACTGACAGAGCAGGGGAGAGACATTCAGAGAAAACTGACACAGATGCAGCTGGAAGAGCTGACAAGAAATACAAGCCCCAGTGATCACTCCGGCGCCGCCAGAGGAGGGCACCATGGCACCTGTCGTCCAGGGAGGTCCAAAACCGCCGCCTCAACAGCAAGGCCAAAGAGTTCTTGCCGTACCAGTAGTGAATGTGTACACACACCAATCCCCTGGACAGTGGCAAAATAATGGAAACGGACCCAGGAATCAAGGGCACCGACCACAGCAGCAGACCCAGGAATCAAGGGCACCGACCACAGCAGCAGACCCAGGAATCAAGGGCACCGACCACAGCAGCAGACCCAGGAACCAAGGGCACTGACCACAGCAGCAGACCCAGGAATCAAGGGCACCGACCACAGCAGCAGACCCAGGAACCAAGGGCACCGACCACAGCAGCAGACCCAGGAACCAAGGGCACCGACCACAGCAGCAGACCCAGGAACCAAGGGCACCGACCACAGCAGCAGACCCAGGAACCAAGGGCACCGACCACAGCAGCAGACCCAGGAACCAAGGGCACCGACCACAGCAGCAGACCCAGGAACCAAGGGCACCGACCACAGCAGCAGACCCAGGAACCAAGGGCACCGACCACAGCAGCAGACCCAGGAACCAAGGGCACCGACCACAGCAGCAGACCCAGGAACCAAGGGCACCGACCACAGCAGCAGACCCAGGAACCAAGGGCACCGACCACAGCAGCAGACCCAGGAACCAAGGGCACCGACCACAGCAGCAGACCCAGGAACCAAGGGCACCGACCACAGCAGCAGACCCAGGAATCAAGGGCACCGACCACAGCAGCAGACCCAGGAATCAAGGGCACCGACCACAGCAGCAGACCCAGGAATCAAGGGCACCGACCACAGCAGCAGACCCAGGAATCAAGGGCACCGACCACAGCAGCAGACCCAGGAACCAAGGGCACCGACCACAGCAGCAGACCCAGGAATCAAGGGCACCGACCACAGCAGCAGACCCAGGAATCAAGGGCACCGACCACAGCAGCAGACCCAGGAATCAAGGGCACCGACCACAGCAGCAGACCCAGGAATCAAGGGCACCGACCACAGCAGCAGACCCAGGAATCAAGGGCACCGACCACAGCAGCAGACCCAGGAATCAAGGGCACCGACCACAGCAGCAGACCCAGGAATCAAGGGCACCGACCACAGCAGCAGACCCAGGAATCAAGGGCACCGACCACAGCAGCAGACCCAGGAATCAAGGGCACCGACCACAGCAGCAGACACAGGAATCAAGGGCACCGACCACAGCAGCAGACACAGCAAAATGGTGGACTAAGAGGACCTCCAGGTGTCTGCTGGGGGTGCAATCAATCAGGACATCCAAGAAGGGATTGTCCTACCAACCCATTGCTGCCTAGGCAATCACAACAGGGCAATTGGCAAAGAAATGGCCCCAGCTCGGATGCATGGCAGCAGTCTCAGACACAGACTCCACGGGGCCCAGTGAACCCGTGGGCAGGACCAAATCAGGGATACTAGGGATGCCCAGGGAATCCGGCCCAGTGAACCCGTGGGCAGGACCAGATCAGGGATACTAGGGATGCCCAGGGAATCCTAAAGGGGAGGGTCAGCTAGTGGCAGTAACTATGCAGGCTGATGAAGAACCTATGCTGCAGGTTCAGGTGAAGAATAGAGGCCCACCAATGATGATAGATACTGGAGCAACTTACTCATGGGTAAGTCCAGATTATGCCTCTCACCTCCTCATGTCGGGCAAATATGCAAAGACAGTAGGATTTTTGGGACAAACGCAGCTAATACCTATGACAGTTCCAGTAAAACTAGAAGCAGGAGGAAAAGTTACCTGCATACCTATATTAGTATCAGAACAGACTCCAGTTAATCTATTAGGAAGAGATGCACTGTGTAGAATGGGCATCCAAATCAAATGCACATCAGAGGGACTAATAATAGATCAGGAAGGTGTACGTCCACAGATGTATACTGGATAGGGAACATAGAAGCACCAGTACAAGAGGTACTAAAGAAGTGGGGAAAGTTTATTAGGGCTCAAGTTCCAGAAATGAAGTTACCTAAATTAGGCATCATTGTACACTGCAATATCACCCATATCAAAATCATTTGCTAGAACAACTATGGTTGAGGAAAGCATGGGGCAAACCGGCCCCCATGAGATCCCAATATTTTGTAATAGGGAAACAAGGGTCAGCAATGGAAGCACAAAATGCTCCAGGATCTGATATCATACAGACCTGGTTTGATATACCAGGAACAGAACCTCACATAACACTTCTAGTGGCTGAGGGATATCAAGCAACAGAACTAAGACCAATGATGAAAAAGGCTAAGAGTACACAGTGGGTAAATACAGAAAATCCATAGATTTTCCAGTCTGCTGACAAAAACCTGATTAAAGTCCTATGCTTTGCAGAACTGATGGGGGAACCACAAGAAGTGGAAATAACTGAGGGAAGACAGATGCCAGTAGTTAAAGAAGAAACAAGAAAAGTTAAGGAAACAAATTGAAAGTATCATCACAGAACACCTATGGGCAAAACATGATACAGATGTGGGTCTAGTAAAATCTGCTAATCCAATCTGCATTAAATTAAAGGCAGACACAAGACCCCCATTGAAACAGCAATATCCAATGAAACCTGAAGCAGAGGCAGGAATCCAACCTACAGTAGAGGGGTTGTTAGAGGCAGGAGTACTGACTAAAACTCAGAGTGACTGTAACACGCCACTGCTACCAGTACTAAAAGCGGACAAACAGAAGTGGAGACTGGTCCATGACCTGAGACCAGTGAATGAAGTAGTTCAAGACTACCTAGCAGAGGTACCCAATCCACACACACTGCTCACAAACATTCCACCAGATGCTAAATGGTTCTCAGTAATAGATTTATGTGGAGCATTTTTCAGTGTACCTTTAGCGGAAGAAAGTAGACACTTGTTTGGATTCACTTACAAAGGTCAGCAATTTACATGCACGAGGATGCCTCAGGGATTTAAGCATTCTCCTCATTTATTTAATAAAGTACTGAGAGCTGACTTAGAATAATTAACATTGAAAGGAACATTAATACAGTATGTAGATGACTTACTGGTTTGTGCAACCACGATAGAACAATGCCATCAGGACGAAATAAAGATATTGGAGAGGCAGAAGGACGACATAAAGTGGCAAAGAAAAAACATCAATATACAATAGATCAGCAGACTAAAGCAGTTGGAGGGGTTGAGTACCTAGGAAGAGCTATAGCTCAGCAGACTAAAGCAGTTGGAAGGGTTGAGTACCTAGGAAGAGCTATAGCTCAGCAGACTAAAGCAGTTGGAAGGGATGAGTACCTAGGAAGAGCTATAGCTCAGCAGACTAAAGCAGTTGGAAGGGTTGAGTACCTAGGAAGAGCTATAGCTCAGCAGACTAAAGCAGTTGGAGGGGTTGAGTACCTAGGAAGAGCTATAGCTCAGCAGACTAAAGCAGTTGAAGCTCAGCAGACTAAAGCAGTTGGAAGGGTTGAGTACCTAGGAAGAGCTATAGCTCAGCAGACTAAAGCAGTTGGAAGGGTTGAGTACCTAGGAAGAGCTATAGCTCAGCAGACTAAAGCAGTTGGAAGGGTTGAGTACCTAGGAAGAGCTATAGCTCAGCAGACTAAAGCAGTTGGAAGGGTTGAGTACCTAGGAAGAGCTATAGCTCAGCAGACTAAAGCAGTTGGAAGGGTTGAGTACCTAGGAAGAGCTATAGCTCAGCAGACTAAAGCAGTTGGAAGGGTTGAGTATCTAGGAAGAGCTATAGCTCAGCAGACTAAAGCAGTTGGAGGGGTTGAGTACCTAGGAAGAGCTATAGCTCAGCAGACTAAAGCAGTTGGAAGGGTTGAGTACCTAGGAAGAGCTATAGCTCAGCAGACTAAAGCAGTTGGAAGGGTTGAGTACCTAGGAAGAGCTATAGATCAGCAGACTAAAGCAGTTGGAAGGGTTGAGTACCTAGGAAGAGCTATAGCTCAGCAGACTAAAGCAGTTGGAAGGGTTGAGTACCTAGGAAGAGCTATAGCTCAGCAGACTAAAGCAGTTGGAAGGGTTGAGTATCTATGAAGAGCTATAGCTCAGCAGACTAAAGCAGTTGGAAGGGTTGAGTACCTAGGAAGAGCTATAGATCAGCAGACTAAAGCAGTTGGAAGGGTTGAGTACCTAGGAAGAGCTATAGCTCAGCAGACTAAAGCAGTTGGAAGGGTTGAGTACCTAGGAAGAGCTATAGCTCAGCAGACTAAAGCAGTTGGAAGGGTTGAGTACCTAGGAAGAGTTATAGCTCAGCAGACTAAAGCAGTTGGAGGGGTTGAGTACCTAGGAAGAGCTATAGCTCAGCAGACTAAAGCAGTTGGAAGGGTTGAGTACCCTAGGAAGAGCTATAGCTCAGCAGACTAAAGCAGTTGGAAGGGTTGAGTACCTAGGAAGAGCTATAGCTCAGCAGACTAAAGCAGTTGGAAGGGTTGAGTACCTAGGAAGAGCTATAGCTCAGCAGACTAAAGCAGTTGGAAGGGTTGAGTACCTAGGAAGAGCTATAGCTCAGCAGACTAAAGCAGTTGGAAGGGTTGAGTACCTAGGAAGAGCTATAGCTCAGCAGACTAAAGCAGTTGGAAGGGTTGAGTACCTAGGAAGAGCTATAGCTCAGCAGACTAAAGCAGTTGGAAGGGTTGAGTACCTATGAAGAGCTATAGCTCAGCAGACTAAAGCAGTTGGAAGGGTTGAGTACCTAGGAAGAGCTATAGATCAGCAGACTAAAGCAGTTGGAAGGGTTGAGTACCTAGGAAGAGCTATAGCTCAGCAGACTAAAGCAGTTGGAAGGGTTGAGTACCTAGGAAGAGCTATAGCTCAGCAGACTAAAGCAGTTGGAAGGGTTGAGTACCTAGGAAGAGTTATAGCTCAGCAGACTAAAGCAGTTGGAGGGGTTGAGTACCTAGGAAGAGCTATAGCTCAGCAGACTAAAGCAGTTGGAAGGGTTGAGTACCTAGGAAGAGCTATAGCTCAGCAGACTAAAGCAGTTGGAAGGTTTGAGTACCTAGGAAGAGCTATAGCTCAGCAGACTAAAGCAGTTGGAAGGGTTGAGTACCTAGGAAGAGCTATAGCTCAGCAGACTAAAGCAGTTGGAAGGGTTGAGTATCTAGGAAGAGCTATAGCTCAGCAGACTAAAGCAGTTGGAGGGGTTGAGTACCTAGGAAGAGCTATAGCTCAGCAGACTAAAGCAGTTGGAAGGGTTGAGTACCTAGGAAGAGCTATAGATCAGCAGACTAAAGCAGTTGGAAGGGTTGAGTACCTAGGAAGAGCTATAGCTCAGCAGACTAAAGCAGTTGGAAGGGTTGAGTACCTAGGAAGAGCTATAGCTCAGCAGACTAAAGCAGTTGGAGGGGTTGAGTACCTAGGAAGAGCTATAGCTCAGCAGACTAAAGCAGTTGGAAGGGTTGAGTACCTAGGAAGAGCTATAGCTCAGCAGACTAAAGCAGTTGGAGGGGTTGAGTACCTAGGAAGAGCTATAGCTCAGCAGACTAAAGCAGTTGGAAGGGTTGAGTACCTAGGAAGAGCTATAGCTCAGCAGACTAAAGCAGTTGGAAGGGTTGAGTACCTAGGAAGAGCTATAGATCAGCAGACTAAAGCAGTTGGAAGGGTTGAGTACCTAGGAAGAGCTATAGCTCAGCAGACTAAAGCAGTTGGAAGGGTTGAGTACCTATGAAGAGCTATAGCTCAGCAGACTAAAGCAGTTGGAAGGGTTGAGTACCTAGGAAGAGCTATAGATCAGCAGACTAAAGCAGTTGGAAGGGTTGAGTACCTAGGAAGAGCTATAGCTCAGCAGACTAAAGCAGTTGGAAGGGTTGAGTACCTAGGAAGAGCTATAGCTCAGCAGACTAAAGCAGTTGGAAGGGTTGAGTACCTAGGAAGAGTTATAGCTCAGCAGACTAAAGCAGTTGGAGGGGTTGAGTACCTAGGAAGAGCTATAGCTCAGCAGACTAAAGCAGTTGGAAGGTTTGAGTACCTAGGAAGAGCTATAGCTCAGCAGACTAAAGCAGTTGGAAGGGTTGAGTACCTAGGAAGAGCTATAGCTCAGCAGACTAAAGCAGTTGGAAGGGTTGAGTATCTAGGAAGAGCTATAGCTCAGCAGACTAAAGCAGTTGGAAGGGTTGAGTACCTAGGAAGAGCTATAGCTCAGCAGACTAAAGCAGTTGGAAGGGTTGAGTACCTAGGAAGAGCTATAGCTCAGCAGACTAAAGCAGTTGGAGGGGTTGAGTACCTAGGAAGAGCTATAGCTCAGCAGACTAAAGCAGTTGGAAGGGTTGAGTACCTAGGAAGAGCTATAGCTCAGCAGACTAAAGCAGTTGGAAGGGTTGAGTACCTAGGAAGAGCTATAGATCAGCAGACTAAAGCAGTTGGAAGGGTTGAGTACCTAGGAAGAGCTATAGCTCAGCAGACTAAAGCAGTTGGAAGGGTTGAGTACCTATGAAGAGCTATAGCTCAGCAGACTAAAGCAGTTGGAAGGGTTGAGTACCTAGGAAGAGCTATAGATCAGCAGACTAAAGCAGTTGGAAGGGTTGAGTACCTAGGAAGAGCTATAGCTCAGCAGACTAAAGCAGTTGGAAGGGTTGAGTACCTAGGAAGAGCTATAGCTCAGCAGACTAAAGCAGTTGGAAGGGTTGAGTACCTAGGAAGAGTTATAGCTCAGCAGACTAAAGCAGTTGGAGGGGTTGAGTACCTAGGAAGAGCTATAGCTCAGCAGACTAAAGCAGTTGGAAGGGTTGAGTACCTAGGAAGAGCTATAGCTCAGCAGACTAAAGCAGTTGGAAGGGTTGAGTACCTAGGAAGAGCTATAGCTCAGCAGACTAAAGCAGTTGGAAGGGTTGAGTATCTAGGAAGAGCTATAGCTCAGCAGACTAAAGCAGTTGGAAGGGTTGAGTACCTAGGAAGAGCTATAGCTCAGCAGACTAAAGCAGTTGGAAGGGTTGAGTACCTAGGAAGAGCTATAGCTCAGCAGCGTTTATACAGAAAACAGTCAAACTAGTGCTGCAGCAGTTGCGCATAAAGCAAAGATTGGGATGTGTTTACCACCCCCAATCTCAAGGCATGGTGGAAAATGTTAACGGGACTCTGAAAGCGAAAATTGCAAAGATCTGTAGGAGCACGAAATTGAATTGGGCAGATGCCTTACCTCTGGCACTAATGAGTTATCGCATGCAAGCTAACAGAATAACGCATCTAACACCGCATGAAATGCTTACGGGTCGACCCATGCCAGTGTCAGTAATAAGAGGACCATATAATGGTCCACCTCGAGAACAGTTGGAAAGATCATTAGAAGAGTATATTAGGCAACTAACTGCGATACATAAAGTTATCTACAGACAGGATAAAAACAGAGTTCCAGAACCAGAAGTGAATCCACCACCACCACCAGCAGCAGTCCCAGGGGAAAAGCTCTGTGTCCGGGTCTTCAGAAGGAAGTGGTACGAACCGAGACATCGTCACCCAGGCTACACCAACGGCTGTACGGATAGAGGGGAGCTCGACCTGGTATCATCTAAACCACTGCACCAGAGTTCCACGAGGAAACCGACGACCTAGAGATGAGGGAGCTGAGGATGCTGAAATACCCAATAGGGAAGAAGAGGAAACAGAAACAGAAGAAGAGGGAGAAGGGATGGAAGCTCAAGCAGAGTCACCACTCTCTGCTGGAGCTGGCCAGAGTCAGGAGATGGGGGAGGATGGCGATGGGAATGCTACTGATGAGCTGCGTTCTCTGGCCCTCGGCGGAGGGACAGACCTCCAAGACCTCCAAGACCTCCAAGTCCTCCAAGATCTCCAAGATTCACCAGACTTCCCCACCATTAACTTCTCTGCCTTTGACTGGTCCCCCTAATAAAGGTTGGGAACCAGAACAGTTGAGTAAGGAAAATGGCATATTGACAATAGTAGAGAGCACAAGAACAAGACAGAGAAGAGAAACAGACAGGATTAGAATGTATATTCCTGCACAAGCAAGAACCACAACTGAAGTACAGAAAGGGATCGCTATTAAAGAACGAGGGTCAAATGATTATTGGTGTGGGAGGAACCAGCACAGGGTTTATGGGGAAATCACATGGGGTAACAGTGACCTCAAGATAATAAAAGAAAAAGACAGGTGGATCATAGACATAAGGATAACAGCCCAAGACCTAGATATACAACATCATGTAGTACTTACAAGTACTGCATTTACAGGGGGCAGTGTTGCTGAAGTAGTTATTCATTGGGAAAGTGCACTAAAATGTATCAGGCAGCCCGGTCCAGTACTGGGGTAATAGTTACCCCAAAAATCAGACACTGGCATTACCACTGATCGTTCCTTATGAGGATCAGTCAGTACCACTGATCACCTTATGAGGATCAGTCAGTACCACTGATCACCTTATGAGGATCAGTCAGTACCACTGATCGCCTTATGAGGATCAGTCAGTACCACTGATCACCTTATGAGGATCAGTCAGTACCACTGATCGCCTTATGAGGATCAGTCAGTACCACTGATCGTTCCTAATGAGGATCAGTCAGTGGCCATTGCAGATTTCTTCTGGGTCTGTCAGGGGCAGCTAAGGACATTATGGCCAAAAGGATGGAAAGGGATCTGTGCCAGAGTACAGCTGATACAACAAGTTGTAATAGTTGACTGGGAGGCTTTAAAGAGTGGTGCACAGGATATCAAATTAAAAAGATCAAAAAGGGCATATGAAGCCGATCCAAACGTACAGATAGATGCTATAGGCCAACCTAGGGGAATTCACAATTAATTTAAAGCTAGGAGTGAGATCAGGATTTGAATCAATACTTCTTTGGATAACGCCTAATAAAAATTTGGAATGGATCAATTACATATATTACAATCAGCAGAGGTTCATAAATTATACTGACTCAGCATTGTCAACGCTGGGAGAACAAGTACAGCCTACAAGTAGGATGACCTGGCAGAATAGACAGGCTTTAGATTGGGTCCTAGCAGAAAAAGGCGGAGTCTGTGTTATGTTTGGAAGCGAGTGCTGCACCTTTATTCATAATAATACTGCCCCAGGAGGAACATTCTCTGAGGCAATGATCAAGCTTAAAGGATTGGACAGGAAGTCAATAACAATGCTGGGCAGGACGCAAGTGCCTGGGATTGGCTGGACTTAACTTTTGGAAAATGGGGAGCAATGTTCACAAAAATGGCAATGATAATAGGCATAGCACTGGTAGTAATGGGAATAGTAGTTTACTGTGTGTTGCTGAAATCCCTGTTGATCAAAACAACGGTAAAACAAATGACTGTGAGGAGAACGACCATAAGGACCAAAACTGAATGGGACATGAACTTGACAGAGGTGATCCCAGTTCCAGGAGAACGACCATAAGGACCAAAACCGAATGGGACCTGAATTTGACAGAGGTGATCCCAGTTTCCAGGGAAACCAGGACATTATACGAATTCTAATGGGAAGCCGTGCAACATCGCAGTACCACATCGCGGTACCACAACGCGGTAATCCCTGTTGCTGTTTCCATGTTCCCTGCGACCTGCCCTCTCTGGAAATGTGAGGAGTAACAACGTAGCCTACCTTGCTACCATGACAAAGACCAACGCTGTTGGGAGTGCTGTTGAGCACTGTCACGCCCTGGCTCGGGGGACTCTCGTATGTTGAGCCAGGGTGTTAGTTTCTATGTTTTTGTTGTGGGTCTAGGTTACTTATTTCTATGTTGGTCTGAGTGACTCCCAATCAGAGGCAACGAGTGTCAGCTGGTTGTCTCTGATTGGGAGCCATATTTAAACAGTCGGGTTTTCATTCGTGTTTGTGGGTTTTTGTTTCGAGTCTGTTTATGGTAACCGTGAACTGTCACGTATCGTTCGTTGTTTTGTTCGTGTTGCCTTCAGTGAGAATAAATATGTTTGTATTCAACGCTGCGCATTGGTCCACTCTGTTAGACGATCTTGACAGAAAAACCCACCTCTACTGGACCAAGCAGCGAGTCGAGGAGCCATCGCCAGGGAAATCGCTGGCAGATCTCCGTGGCAGCTTCGACTGGGTCAAGCCCATTGAGGAGCTGAGTGACGAGGGTTGGAGACAGAGGAGCGAGAGGTGGGCGAGAACGATGGAGGCCTGGCCCACGGGGAGGAGAGAACCCCAGAAAATTTTTAGGGGGGGGGCTCACGACGTCGGGGCAGCAGGAGGCCGCTATGGAGCGGTCCAGCGGGGTTGCAGAGGAGGCCGCCAGGTTACGGGGGCCACTGGTAGAAGAGGGGATGGAAGGTGTAGAGGCACGGCGAGAGGTACTGGGGTGTGTTACCAGTCCGGTCCGGCCCGTTCCAGATCCCGGTGTAGGGCCAGTGGTGTGTGTCCCTAGTACGGTCCGGTCTGTTCCTGCTCCCCGCACCAAGTCTGTGGTGCGTCTCGTCAGCCCGGCTCTGCCCGTTCCTGCTCTCCGCACCAGGTCTGTGGTGCGCGTCGCCAGCCCAGTCCGGCCCATTCCTGCTCCCCGCATCAAGTCTGTGGTGCGTCTCGTCAGCCCGGCTCTGCCCGTTCCTGCTCCCCGCACCAGGTCTGTGGTGCGGCGTCGCCAGCCCAGTCCGGCCCGTTCCTGCTCCCCGCATCAAGTCTGTGGTGCGTCTCGTCAGCCCGGCTCTGCCCGTTCCTGCTCCCCGCACCAGGTCTGGGGTGCGCGTCGCCAGCCCAGTCCGGCCCATTCCTGCTCCCCGCACCAAGCCTGTGGTGCGTCTCGTCAGCCCGGCTCTGCCCGTTCCTGCTCTCCGCACCAGGTCTGTGGTGCGCGTCGCCAGCCCAGTCCGGCCCATTCCTGCTCCCAGCACCAAGTCTGTGGTGCGTTTCGTCAGCCCTGTCCGGCCCGCTCCTGCTCCCCCACACCAAGCCAGTGGTGTGCGTCGTCAGTTCAGCACGGCCCGTGCCTGTTCCCCACACCAAGCCAGTGGTGTGCGTCGTCGGTCCGGCACGGCACGTGCCTGTTCCACTGGTGCCTGGTCCGGCGCCGGTCAGATGCGTTACGCCGGAGCTAGAGCAATCCGCTCCACCAGTGTGCAGTCCAGCTCCGGTCAGCAGGACCAGACCGGACCAGGGGTACTTTTGGGGGGTTAGAGAGCGAGTGGGGATCATGCCCGAGCCGGATCCACCGCCTAGGCGGAGTGCCCACCCGGTCCCTCCCCTGTTGTGTTTCGTTGGCGCGGTCGGAGTCCGCGCCTTTAGGGGGGGGTACTGTCACGCCCTGGCTCGGGGGACTCTCGTATGTTGAGCCAGGGTGTTAGTTTCTATGTTTTTGTTGTGGGTCTAGGTTACTTATTTCTATGTTGGTCTGAGTGACTCCCAATCAGAGGCAACGAGTGTCAGCTGGTTGTCTCTGATTGGGAGCCATATTTAAACAGTCGGGTTTTCATTCGTGTTTGTGGGTTTTTGTTTCGAGTCTGTTTATGGTAACCGTGAACTGTCACGTATCGTTCGTTGTTTTGTTCGTGTTGCCTTCAGTGAGAATAAATATGTTTGCATTCAACGCTGCACATTGGTCCACTCTGTTAGACGATCTTGACAAGCACAGTGGTGTCTCTCTATCACAGGTGAAGGATCTTTTAAAATAACAAAAATATTTATACAAGCAGTTGTTACAACAACAAGAAAATAGCTTCAAGTGTTTTGTCCAAATATTGGTGGAGTCAACTAATAAAATAATGGACGACCTGACCAGAGAGGTCCAGGACCTGAAGAACAGTTTGACCAGAGAGGTCCAGGACCTGAAGAACAGTTTGACCAGAGAGGTCCAGGACCTGAAGAACAGTTTGACCAGAGAGGTCCAGGACCTGAAGAACAGTTTGACCAGAGAGGTCCAGGACCTGAAGAACAGTTTGACCAGAGAGGTCCAGGACCTGAAGAACAGTTTGCAGTTCTGAAATAGTAGAACAGCAAGATGATAGCAATCTGTAAGTCATTGAGAGAGGACATAAGTTCTGTATGTGAATCCATGATAACAATGACGGAGGAATCAGATTATCTCAAGGGACAATCAAGGTGAAACAACATGGTTGTGGACGGAACTGCAGAAACTCCACATGAGACCTGAACGGAGTCTGAGGACAAAGTGAGGGAAATGATCTCCAATCAAATAAAAATGGACCACAGGAAGATTGAGGTGGAGCGCGTCCACAGGACTGGAAAACCCACCACCGGCCCAGGTGACAGGCCCAGGCCGATAGTGGTCAAGTTTCTGAGGTTCAAGGACAAGGTAGCTGTTCTGGAAAGAGCCAAGAACTTGAAAGGAACGAACATCTTCTTCAACGAGGACTATCCTGAAGCTGTGCACCAGAAGAGAAAATAACTTATCCCAGACATGAAAGCTGCCAGAGCGCGTGGGGACATTGCTTACATCAACTATGACAGGCTCATTGTCCACCCTCCCTCAAAGAAGGGATGAGAGAGCCAAGCCTATGGGTTCATATCTTCAACCACGCAGTGCACACACGCACACACCAACTGATTAATGGACTGCTGAATGTGTATATATTTTTCTCTTGCTTTGTTTGTTATTTTCCATATTATGTCTATCTCTGATAAGCTGCCCAGGAAAGGGCTGAAAATAGCCCATATTAATATATGTAGTGATATAAATAAGGTTCATGAAATCAATAACTTGCTAACATCAGATAACATTAATATATTAGCCATTTCTGAGACTCACTTAGATAATTCATTTGATGATACAGCAGTAGCAATACAAGGATATAACATCTACAGAAGAGACAGGAATGCTTATGGGGGAGGTGTTGCTGTATATATTAAGAGCCATATCCCTGTAATGCTTAGAGAAGATCTTATGTCAAGTGTTATTGAAGTGCTGTGTAAGTAAGCATTTCACTGTAAGGCTACACCTATTGTATTCGGGGCATGTGACAAATACAATTTGATTTGATTTGCAGGTTCACCTGCTTCATCTAAAGCCTATTCTTTTGGGGTGTTGCTATAGGCCACCAAGTGCTAACAGTCAGTATCTAAATAATGTGTGTGAAATGCTTTATAGTGTATGTGATGTAAAAAGAGAGGTCTACTTTCTTGGGTACCTGAATATTGACTGGTTTTCATCAAGCTGTCCACCCAAGAGGAAGCTTCTCACCGTAACCAGTGCCTGTGATCTGGTTCAGGTTATTAATCAACCTACCAGGGTGTTTACAAACACTACAGGAACAAGATCATCCACATGTATTGATCACATTTTTACTAATACTGTAGAACTTTGTTCTAAAGCTGTATCCGTACCCATTGGATGCACTGATCACAATATAGTGGCTATATCCAGGAAAGCCAAAGTTCCAAATGCTGGGCCTAAAATAGTATATAAGAGATCATACAAAAGATTTTGCTGTGACTCTTATGTGGATGATGTTACAGATATTTGTTGGTCTGATGTGATTAATAAGGAGCATCCAGACGCTGCACTTGATGAATTTATGAAATTGCTTCTTCCAATTATTGATAAACATGCACCTGTTAAGAAACTGACTGTTAGACCTGTTAAGGCTCCATGGATTGATGAGGAATTGAAAAACTGTCTGGTTGAAAGAGACGGGGCAAAAGGAGTGGGTAATAAGACCGGCTGCACATCTGACTGGCTGACTTCAAGCAAATAGAGAAATCATGTGACTAAACTCAACAAAAAGAAGAAGAAACTGTATTATGAAGCCAAGATCAATGATATAAAGAATGAGAAAAAAACCTTTGAGAACTTTAAATGGAATTATGGGCATAAAGAAAAATTATACTCCATCTTTCATCGAATTAGATGGCTTATTCATCACACAACCATTTGATGTTGACAATTATTTTAATGATTACTTCATTGACAAAGTGGGAAAACTTAGGCAGGAAATGCTAACAACGAACAGTGAGCCATCGTACTCATGCATTAAAAAACTAATAATGAAAGAAAAGCATTGTAAGTTAGAAATTTGTAAAGTTAGTGTGGGAGAGGTGGAAAATTATTGTTATCGATCAATAATATAATATGCCATTTAATGACAAACCTCCTGGCATTGACAACTTAGATGGAAAGCTACTGAGGATGGTAGCTGACTCTATAGCCACTCCTATCTGTCATATCTTTAATCTGAGCCTAGAGGAAAGTCTTTGTCCTCAGGCCTGGAGGGAAGTCAAAGTAATTCCACTACCCAAGAGTGGTAAAGCGGCCTTTACTGGTTCTACCAGCAGACCTATCAGCTTGCTGCCAGCTCTTAGCAAACTGTTGGAAAAAAATGGTGTTTGACCAAATACAATGCTATTTCTCTGTAAACATATTGACAACAGACTTCCAGCATGCTTATAGAGAAGGGCACTCAACATGTACTGCACTGACACAAATTACTGATGATTGGTTGAAAGAAATTGATAATAAGAAGATTGTAGGAGCTGTAATGTTAGATTTCAGTGCAGCCTTTGATATTATTGACCATAACCTGTTGTTGAAAAAACTTACAATACCAGTCAAAGGTTTGGACGCACCTACTCATTCAAGGGTTTTTCTTTATTTTTACTATTTTCTACATTGTAGAATAATAGTGAAGACATCAAAACTATGAAATAACACATATGGAATCATGTAGTAACCAAAAAAGAGTTAAACAAATCAAAATATATTTTATATTTGAGATTCTTCAAAGTAGCCACCCTTTGCCTTGATGACAGCACACTCTTGGCATTCTCTCAACCAGCTTCATGAGGTAGTCACCTGGAATGCATTTCAATTAACAGGTGTGCCTTCTTAAAAGTTAATTTGTGGAATTTATTTCCTTCTTAATGCATTTGAGCCAATCAGTTGTGTTGTGACAAGGTAGGGGGGTATACAGAAGATAGCCCTATTTGATATAAGACCTAGTCCATATTATGGCAAGAACCGCTCAAATAAGCAAAGAGAAACAACAGTCCATCATTACTTTAAGACATGAAGGTCAGTCAATACGGAAAATGTCAAGAACTTTGAAAGATTCCTCAAGTGCAGTCGCAAAAACCATCAAGCGCTATGATGAAACTGGCTCTCATGAGGACCGTGACAGGAATGGAAGACCCAGAGTTACCTCTGCTGCAGAGGATAAGTTAATTAGAGTTACCAGCCTCAGAAATTGCAGGCCAAATAAGTGCTTCACAGAGTTCAAGTAACAGACACATCTCAACATCAACTGTTCAGAGGAGATTGTGTGAATCAGGCCTTCATGGTCGAATCTGTAATCTCTAGGAGACAGAACGCGTCTCCTTCCTGAGCGGTATGACGGCTGCGTGGTCCCATGGTGTTTATACTTGCGTACTATTGTTTGTACAGATGAACGTGGTACCTTCAGGCATTTGGAAATTGCTCCCAAGGATGAACCAGACTTGTGGAGGTCTACACATTTTTTTCTGAGGTCTTGGTTGATTTCTTTTGATTTTCCCATGATGTCAAGCAAAGAGGCACTGAGTTTGAAGGTAGGCCTTGAAATACATCCACAGGTACACCTGTAGCCTATCATAAGCTTCTAAAGCCATGACATAATTTTCTGGAATTTTCCAAGCTGTTTAAAGGCACAGTCAACTTAGTGTATGTAAACTTCTGACCCACTGGAATTGTGATACAGTGAATTATAAGTGAAATAATCTGTCTGTAAACAATTGTTGGGAAAATGACTTGTGTCATGCACAAAGTAGATGTCCTAACCGACTTGCCAAAACTATAGTTTGTTGACAATAAATTTGTGCGGTGGTTAAAAAAAAAGAGTTTTAATGACTCCAACCTTAGTGTACGTAAACTTCCGACTTCAACTGTAATTATGTCCTTGAGCTATTATTGTGTATTAATGTTCTGTAATATGTCATGTTTCGTGTTCTGTGTGGACCCCAGGAAGAGTAGCTGCTGCTTTTGCTACAGCTAATGGGGATCCTAATAAAATACCAAAATACCAAATCAGCTTCTTGATATGCCACACCTGTCAGGTGGATGGATTACCTTGGCAAATGAAAAATGCTCACTAACAGGGATGTAAACAAAATTGTGTGCAAAATTTGAAAGAAATAAGCTTTTTGTGTGTATGGAACAATTTCTGGGATCTTTTATTTCAGCTCATGAAACATTGGACCAACATTTTACATGTTGCGTTTACATTTTTGTTCAGTATAGTTATTTTAGATCTTTGCAAATGAAAGAGTTTAGGAGAGGGAGGGATGGAGCTAAGCTACTGTAGATAGGATGAAGGAGAGAAGAAAGTGTCTTATTATTGAACTGAACATGAATGGGTCTAACATGGATCTATGATAATAATGTAAACAGACTATTATGGCCATATATTATTATGGTGTAGAACTCCATTTCCCATGGTCCCCTTGTTGCCTTCTGCAATGATGTGGGGTGTGGCTGAAGAAGTCATTAGTGTGTATGTTAGTGTGCGTGTGTGTGTGTGTGTGTGTGTGTGTGTGTGTGTGTGTGTGTGTGTGTGTGTGTGTGTGTGTGTGTGCGCGCGCTCTCCTCCATCCCAGAGCTCGCTCTCAGCAGCACACACAGCATCTCTGCTCTGCAGCTCTGAACATGAGGAACAAGGATTACGGTAAAAAACGTTGATGACTGTTGATTGACCGGGACGTGTGAAGGCGGAGCTTGCTTTGTTACCGAATGAACCCCCTACCGACAGACAGAATGCACCGGGACCGCAACGGAACCGTCGCCCTGGCGCGGTGAGAGCTCGTGATTAGGCTATTTATCTCTTTACTGAGCGTTAGCTAGGCTTATTAACGGAGCTAACCCCGTGTTTAATACCGCCGGTTAACGCGATCCATTCTGTGAATTAAATCATTACTGCTGCCGGTTAGAAACACACGGATCGATAGGATTAAGAATGAGAGTATAACATCTAAGAAGTATTATATAATAATCGCTATAAGTGGGCCGGGGTGGAGATTCTGTCAGAGAGATTCTAGTTGAAAACAGACAGAGAGAATTATAGAAAAGACGCAGAGATAAATTGAGACTGAGAGACCAGCGACATATTATGGTTATTCATATTACTAATATGATGAATTAACGGGCTAATTTAATTTAATTGGTAAACAGGCTAATTTTAGGTTAGGCCATTTGGTAAACAGGCTAATTTACCCCCACTAGGTCTGTAATAAGGCCTGTTGTTCAGTGTTACATTATAGCCTGCCTGTTTACCGTTACTGTAGTCATATAGCCTGCCTGTTTACCGTTACTGTAGTCATATAGCCTGCCTGTTTACCGTTACTGTAGTCATATAGCCTGCCTGTTTACCGTTACTGTAGTCATATAGCCTGCCTGTTTACCGTTACTGTAGTCATATAGCCTGCCTGTTTACCGTTACTGTAGTCATATAGCCTGCCTGTTTACCGTTACTGTAGTCATATAGCCTGCCTGTTTACCGTTACTGTAGTCATATAGCCTGCCTGTTTACCGTTACCGAATATATATTCATTAGTTTATTTTGCACCATTCTGTTGAAGTCAGCACCAGAAGGGATAGCTACCCACTGTCGGATCAATACCTGATAAATACAGGTGGAAAGATATACGATATAATAGTAGATCAGATATTAATCTATAATATATAGTAATAGAAAATAACTCATAGTCTGGATGTCTAAGGTGAAGAGTAGTGAGACGGTGAAGGTGGTAATCCGCTGTCGCCCGTTAAACCGCAAAGAGGAGGCGGCAGCGGCTGGTGTTACCCGGACACCGGGAGGAGAGGGCGGGATTGTAGAGATGGACGTGCGTCTGGGTCAGGTGGTCTTACGGAACCCTCGCGCTCCGCCCGGCGAGCCACGTAAGACGTTTACGTTCGACTCTGTGTACGACCCCTCGTCTAAACAGCGTGATCTTTATGATGAGACGGTGCGGCCACTGATCGATTCTGTCCTAGACGGGTTTAACGGAACCATCTTCGCCTATGGCCAGACGGGTACCGGGAAGACCTACACCATGCAGGGGGCATGGCTGGAACCAGAGAAGAGAGGCGTCATCCCCAATGCCTTCGAACACGTCTTCACCCAGATCTCCCGCTCCGCAGCCGACCGTCAGTATCTGGTCAGAGCCTCTTACCTGGAGATCTACCGAGAGGAGATCAGGGATCTACTGGATCCCAACGTGCACGCCCACCCCCCCCGCACCCTGGAGCTGAGGGAGAGCCCGGAGAGTGGGGTGTACGTACGTGACCTGACGGCGTGCGTGTGTAAGAGCATAAAGGAGATAGAGGAAGTGATGAATGTGGGTAACCAGGCGCGCTCGGTGGGAGCAACAGACATGAACAAACACTCTTCCCGTTCCCACACCCTGTTCCTCATCACGGTGGAGTGTTCCCTGCCGGGGCCGGACGGGCGGCAGCACATCAGGGTGGGCCGGCTCAACCTGGTTGACCTGGCGGGCAGCGAGCGGCAGGCCAAGACGGGCGTCCACGGAGAACGCCTGAAGGAAGCTGCCAAGATCAACCTGTCTCTGTCGGCACTAGGCAACGTGATCTCAGCACTGGCAGACAGGCGTAGCGGCCACGTTCCGTACCGGGACTCCAAACTGACCCGGTTATTACAGGACTCCCTGGGGGGCAACGCCAAGACAGTGATGGTGGCTACGCTAGGCCCCGCCCCCCAACACTACGAGGAGACCCTCACCACGCTCCGCTACGCTAACAGAGCGAAAAACATCCAGAACCAGCCAAGAGTTAACGAAGACCCTAAAGACGCCCTGCTCAGAGAGTTCCAGAGGGAGATCGCACGGCTCCGCGCCCAGCTCAACCACAGGAAGGGGAGGGGCAAACACAGGAAGGCAGAAGGAGAGGAGGGCTGGGACGGAGAGGGGGATGAGGAGGGAGAGGAGGAGGTGGAGAAGGAGAGGACGCTGCAGGAGGAGAGACTGGAAGAGGAGAAGGAGGCCATCAGAGAAGACGGATCACTATTGGTTGAGGAGAAGCAGAGGCTTCTGGGAGAAAAGGAGAGGATGATGGGAGATCTGAGGAAGGAGCGGGACGCCACCGAGCAGCTGACTGCCAAGTACAAGGTACCGTACACACACACACACACACACACACAGTGTTGAGTCAGCGTAATCCCACTGCGCCAGATTTAAGGCTGTTGGTTAATCTGATGATCTGGAGATTAGGTGTATCATGACAACACTCACCACTACACACCTAATTACTATAATAATAATAATAATAATAATATGCCATTTAGCAGACGCTTTTATCCAAAGCGACTTACAGTCATGCGTGCATACATTTCTTTGTGTATGGGTGGTCCCGGGGATCGAACCCACTACCTTGGCGTTACAAGCGCCGTGCTCTACCAGCTGAGCTACAGAGGACCACAAGATAACCCTGAAAGAGTTGCAAAGCTCCACAGCGGAGATTACTACACACTGTTTGTGTGTGTTTCAGTGAACTCTCTCTTTGATATTTTCAAAGTCCAAAGGATCCCAGCCCTCATTGGTGTAGGCATGAGCCAGTCGTCCAATCAAAATCATCGATCTACAGGCTGCATTTTTCTCCCTGTTCAGTAAACCAATGGGAGGCATGTTGCTAGGTGGAGAGGGCAGATAGAGAGAGCGAGAGAGATGGACACACATTAACACACACACTGTGTTGTGACTGAAGAAATGTTACGGTTGTTTGTGTTCATCTCAGGCTGCCCTTCAGTCCCGTGTCTTTTTGGCCCTGAAGAAGACACTGCTACTCCAGCTGCTCTTTCTTCATCTGACTACGTTTTCTCTCCAAGAGCATCTGCTCACGGTGGTGGCACAAGGCTGCTACTCCATCTGCTCACGGTGGTGGCACAAGGCTGCTACTCCATCTGCTCACGGTGGTGGCACAAGGCTGCTACTCCATCTGCTCACGGTGGTGGCACAAGGCTGCTACTCCATCTGCTCACGGTGGTGGCACAAGGCTACTAATTTCTCCTAAATGGAGATTTTCCCACCTACTGAGAACAGCGCCGGAGAAGATGGCTGCCGTTTTACAGCCCTCTAACCAACCCTCTAACCAATTGTACTATTATGTGTGTTTTTCCGCGTTATTTGTAATTTATTTTGTACATAATGTTTCTGCCATCGTCTCTTATAACCAAAAAGAGCTTCTGGATATCAGGACAGCGATTACTCACCTCGCATTGGACGAAGATTTTTTTCTTCAACGAGGCGGCCGCGAAGGATATCTTACAGACACCCGACAAGGCCCAAATCCCCGTCATTCGCGTGAGGAAGAGACGGAGATATCGCGGACGCAGATCCGGGTGCCTTGTAAGGATCCGACGGCGAGCGAGTAAACTGCCTCTTCCATCAATCCTATTAGCCAACGTTCAAGCTTTTGAGAATAAAATGGACGATTTAAGATTACGGTTATCCTACCAACGGGACATTAAAAACTGTAATATCTTATGTTTCATGGAGTCGTGGCTGAACGACAACAATGATAACATTCAGCTAGCAGGCTATACGCTACATCGGCAGGATAGAACGGCTGACTCTGGTAAGACAAGGGGTGGCGGTCTGTGTATATTTGTAAACAACAGCTGGTGCACAAAATCAAATACTAAGGAAGTCTCGAGGTTTTTCTCGCCTGAGGTAGAGTATCTTATGATAAGCTGTAGACCACACTATTTACCAAGAGAGTTTTCATCTATATTTTTCATAGCTGTCTATTTACCACCACAAACCAATGCTGGCATTAAGATTGCACTGAATGAGTTGTACAAGGCCATTAATCAACAGGAAAACGCTCATCCAGATGCAGCGCTCCTAGTGGCCGGGGACTTTAATGCAGGGAAACTTTAATCCGTTCTACCTAATTTCTACCAGCATGTTAAATGTGCAACCAGAGGAAAAAAACCTCTAGACCACCTTTACTCCACACACAGAGATGCATACAAAGCTCTCCCTCGCCCTCCATTTGGCAAATCTGACCATAACTCTATCCTCCTGATTCCTGCTTATAAGCAAAAACTGAAGCAGGAAGCACCAGTGATTCGGTTAATAAAAAAGTGGTCAGATGACGCAGATGCTAAGCTACAGGACTGTTTTGCTAGCACAGACTGGAACATGTTCCGGGATTCTTCAGACAGCATTGAGGAGTACACCACATCAGTCACTGGCTTCATCAATAAGTGCATCGATGATGTCGTCCCCACAGTGACCGTACGTACATACCCCAACCAGAAGCCATGGATTACAGGAAACATCCGCACTGAGCTAAAGGGTAGAGCTGCCGCTTTCAAGGAACGGGACTCTAACCCGGACGCTTATAAGAAATCCCGCTATGACCTCCGACGAACCATCAAACAGGCAAAGAGTCAATACAGGTCTAAGATTGAATCATACTACACTGGCTCTGACGCTCGTCGGATGTGGCAGGGCTTGAAAACTATTACAGACTACAAAGGGAAGCACAGCCGCGAGCTGCCCAGTGACACAAGCCTACCAGACGAGCTAAACCACTTCTATGCTCGCTCGAGGCAAGCAACACTGAAGCATGCATGAGAGCACCAGCTGTTCCGGATGACTATGTGATCACGCTCTCCGTAGCCGATGTGAGTAAGACTTTTAAGCAGGTCAACATTCACAAGGCCGCAGGGCCAGACGGATTACCAGGACGTGTACTCCGAGCATGTGCTGACCAACTGGCAAGTGTCTTCACTGACATTTTCAACATGTCCCTGACTGAGTCTGTAATACCAACATGTTTCAAGCAGACCACCATAGTCCCCGTGCCCAAGAACTCTAAGATAACCTGCCTAAATGACTACCGACCCGTAGCACTGACGTCTGTAGCCATGAAGTGCTTTGAAAGACTGGTCATGGCTCACATCAACAGCATAATCCCAGAAACCCTAGACCCACTCCAATTTGCATACCGCCCCAACAGATCCACAGATGATGCAATCTCTATCGCACTCCACACTGCCCTTTCCCACCTGGACAAGAGGAACACCTACGTGAGAATGCTATTCATTGACTACAGCTCAGCATTCAACACCATAGTGCCCTCTAAGCTCATCACTAAGCTAAGGATCCTGGGACTAAACACCTCCCTCTGCAACTGGATCCTGGACTTCCTGACGGGCCGCCCCCAGGTGGTAAGGGTAGGTAACAACACATCTGCCACACTGATCCTCAACACGGGGGCCCCTCAGGGGTGCGTGCTCAGTCCCCTCCTGTACTCTCTGTTCACCCATGACTGCATGGCCAGGCACGACTCCAACACCATCATTAAGTTTGCCGACGACACAACAGTGGTAGGCCTGATCACCGACAACGATGAGACAGCCTATAGGGAGGAGGTCAGAGATCTGGCCGTGTGGTGCCAGGACAACAACCTCTCCCTCAACGTGACCAAGACAAAGGAGATGATTGTGGACTACAGGAAAAAAAAGAGGACTGAGCACGCCCCCATTCTCATCGACGGGGCTGTAGTGGAACAGGTTGAGAGCTTCAAGTTCCTTGGTGTCCACATCACCAACGAACTATCATGGTCCAAACACACCAAGACAGTCGTGAAGAGGGCACGACAAAGCCTATTCCCCCTCAGGAAACTAAAAAGATTTGGCATGGGTCCTCAGATCCTCAAAAAATTCTACAGCTGCACCATCGAGAGCATCCTGACTGGTTGCATCACCGCCTGGTATGGCAACTGCTTGGCCTCTGACCGCAAGGCACTACAGAGGGTAGTGCGTACGGCCCAGTACATCACTGGGGCAAAGCTTCCTGCCATCCAGGACCTCTATACCAGGCGGTGTCAGAGGAAGGCCCTCAAAATTGTCAAAGACTCCAGCCACCCTAGTCATAGACTGTTCTCTCTGCTACCGCACGGCAAGTGGTACCGGAGTGCCAAGTCTAGGTCCAAAAGACTTCTCAACAGCTTCTACCCCCAAGCCATAAGACTCCTGAACAGCTAATCATGGCTACCCGGACTATTTGCACTGCCCCCCACCCCATCCTTTTTACGCTGCTGCTACTCTGTTAAGTATTTATGCATAGTCACTTTAACTCTACCCACATGTACATATTACCTCAACTACCTCAACTAGCCGGTGCCCCCGAACATTGACTCTGCAACGGTACCCCCCTGTATATATAGCCTCCCTACTGTCACTTTATTTTACTTCTGCTCTTTTTTTCTCAACACTTTTTTTGTTGTTGTTTTATTCTTACTTTTTTTGTTTAAAATAAATGCACTGTTGGTTAAGGGCTGTAAGTAAGCATTTCACTGTAATGTCTGCACCTGTTGTATTCGGCGCATGTGACCAATAAAATTTGATTTGATTTGATTTGACTGTGTTGTGACTGAAGAAATGTTACGGTTGTTTGTGTTCATCTCAGGCTGCCCTTCAGTCCCGTGTCTTTATGGCCCTGAAGAAGACACTGCTACTCCAGCTGCTCTTTCTTCATCTGACTACGTTTTCTCTCCAAGAGCATCTGCTCACGGTGGTGGCACAAGGCTGCTACTCCATCTGCTCACGGTGGTGGCACAAGGCTGCTACTCCATCTGCTCACGGTGGTGGCACAAGGCTGCTACTCCATCTGCTCACGGTGGTGGCACAAGGCTGCTACTCCATCTGCTCACGGTGGTGGCACAAGGCTGCTACTCCATCTGCTCACGGTGGTGGCACAAGGCTGCTACTCCATCTGCTCACGGTGGTGGCACAAGGCTGCTACTCCATCTGCTCACGGTGGTGGCACAAGGCTGCTACTCCATCTGCTCACGGTGGTGGCACAAGGCTGCTACTCCATCTGCTCACGGTGGTGGCACAAGGCTGCTACTCCATCTGCTCACGGTGGTGGCACAAGGCTGCTACTCCATCTGCTCACGGTGGTGGCACAAGGCTACTAATTTCTCCTAAATGGAGATTTTCTCTTTTGCCCCTCGCTCACCTGTCCATCTCCTCATTTGAATTCCCTGCATCTGCAGTGCATTGGGAAAGTATTCAGACCCCTTGACTTTTTCCAAATTTTGTTACGTTACAGCCTTATTCTAAAATTGATTACATAAATAAAATCCTTAGCAATCTACACACAATACCCCATAATTACAAAAACAGCGAAAACAGTTTTTTAGAATCTTTTGCACATTTATAAAAAATTAAAAAACAGAAATACCTTATTTACATAAGTATTCAGACCCTTCGCTATGAGACACAAAATTGAGCTCAGATGCATCCTGTTTCCATTCATCATCCTTGAGATGTTTCTACAACTTGATTGGAGTCCACCTGTGGTACATTCAATTGATTGAACATGATTTGGAAAGGCACACACCTGTCTATAAAGGTCCCACAGTTGACAGTGCATGTCAGAGCAAAAACCAAGCCATGAGGTCGAAGGAATTGTCCAAGACAGCATTGTGTCGAGGCACAGATCTGGGGAAGGGTACCAAAAAATGTCTGAATCATTGACGGTCCCCAAGAACACAGTGGCCTCCATCATTCTAAATGGAAGAAGTTTGGAACCACCAAGACTCTTCCAAACTGAGCAATCGGGGGAGAAGGGCCTTGGTCAGGGAGGTGACCAAGAACCCGATGGTCACTCTGACAGAGCTCTAGAGTTCCTCTGTGGAGATGGGAGAACCTTCCAGAAGGACAACCATCTCTGCAGCACCATCTCTGCAGCACCTTTGGCAGCGATTACAGCCTCAAGTCTTCTTGGGTATGACGCTACAAGCTTGGCACGCCTGTATTTGGGGAGATTCTCCCATTCTTCTCTGCAGATTCTCTCAAGCTCTGTCAGGTTGGATGGGGAGCGTCGCTGCACAGCTATTTTCAGGTCTCTCCAGAGATGTTTAATCAGGTTCAAGTCCGGGCTCTGGCTGGGCCACTCAAGGACATTCAGAGACTTGTCCCGAAGCCACTCCTGCGTTGTCTTGGCTGTGTGCTTAGGGTCGTTGACTTGTTGGAAGGTGAACCTTCGCCCCAGTCTGAGGTTCAGAGCGCTCTGGAGCAGGTTTTCACCAAGGATCTCTCTGTACTTTGCTCCGTTCATCTTTGCCTCGATTCTGACTAGTCTCCCAGTCCATGCCGCTGAAAGACATCCCCACACCATGATGCTGCCACCACCATGATTCACCGTAGAGATGGTGCCAGGTTTCCTCCAGACGTGATGCTTGGCATTCAGGCCAAAGAGTTTAATTTGGGTTTCATCAGACCAGAGAATTAGGTGCCTTTTGGCAAACTCCAAGCGGGCTGTCATGTGCCTTTTACTGAGGAGTGGTTTCCATCTGGCCACTCTACCATAAAGGCCTGAATGGTGGAGTGCTGCAGAGATGGTTGTCCTTCTGGAAGGTTCTCCCATCTCCACAGAGGAACTCTAGAGCTCTGTCAGAGTGACCATCGGGTTCTTGGTCACCTCCCTGACCAAGGCCCTTCTCCACCGATTGCTCAGTTTGGCTGGCAGCCAGCTCTAGGAAGAGTCTTGGTGGTTCCAAACTTCTTCCATTTAAGAATGATGGAGGCCACTGTGTTCTTGGGGACCTTCAATGCTGCAGAAATGTTTTGATACCCTTCCTCAGATCTGTGCCTCGACACATTCCTGTCTCGGAGCACAACGGACAATTCCTTCGACCTCATGGTTTTTTCTCTGACATGCACTGTCAACTGTGGGACCTTATATAGACAGGTGTGTGCCTTTCCAGGCCCAGCCAATCAGAATGAGTTTTTTCCCCACACAAGGGCTTTATTACAGACATAAATACTCCTCAGTTTCATCAGCTGTCCGGGTGGCTATTCTCAGACAATCCCGCAGGTAAAAAAGCCGGATGTGGAGGTCCTGGTCTGCGGTTGTGAGGCCGGTTGGACGTACTGCCAAATTC
Organism: Coregonus clupeaformis; assembly: GCF_020615455.1. Lineage (NCBI taxonomy): Eukaryota > Metazoa > Chordata > Actinopteri > Salmoniformes > Salmonidae > Coregonus > Coregonus clupeaformis. The sequence continues at coordinate 10,882,873 of NC_059219.1, forward strand.
TCTAAAACGACCTTGGTAGAGAAATTAACATTACATTCTCTGGCAACAGTTCTGGTGGACATTCCTGCAGTCAGCATGCCAATTGCATGCTCCCTCAAAACTTGAGACATCTGTGGCATTGTGTGTTTGTGACAAAACTGCACATTTTAGAGTGGCCTTTTATTGTCCCCAGCACAAGGTGCACCTGTGTAAAGATCATGCTGTTTAATCAGCTTCTTGATATGCCACACCTGTCAGGTGGATGCATTATCTTGGCAATGGAGAAATGCTCACTAACAGGGCTGTAAACAAATTTGTGCACAAAATGTGAGAGAAATACGATTTTTGTGCGTATGGAACATTTCTGGGATCTTTTATTTCAGCTCATGAAACATGGGACCAACACTTTACATATTACGTTTATATTTTTGTTCAGTATAGTATATACATACAGTATAGTATATACATACAGTGGGGAGAACAAGTATTTGATACACTGCCGATTTTGTAGGTTTTTCTACTTACAAAGCATGTAGAGGTCTGTAATTTTTTATCATAGGTACACTTCAACTGTGAGAGACGGAATGTAAAACAAAAATCCAGAAAATCACATTGTATGATTTTTAAGTAATTAATTTGCATTTTATTGCATGACATAAGTATTTGATCACCTACCAACCAGTAAGAATTCCGGGTCTCACAGACCTGTTAGTTTTTCTTTAAGAAGCCCTCCTGTTCTCCACTCAATACCTGTATTAACTGCACCTGTTTGAACTCGTTACCTGTATAAAAGACACCTGTCCACACACTCAATCAAACAGACTCCAACCTCTCCACAATGGCCAAGACCAGAGAGCTGTGTAAGGACATCAGGGATAAAATTGTAGACCTGCACAAGGCTGGGATGGGCTACAGGACAATAGGCAAGCAGCTTGGTGAGAAGGCAACAACTGTTGGCGCAATTATTAGAAAATGGAAGAAGTTCAAGATGACGGTCAATCACCCTCGGTCTGGGGCTCCATGCAAGATCTCACCTCGTGGGGCATCAATGATCATGAGGAAGGTGAGGGATCAGCCCAAAACTACACGGCAGGACCTGGTCAATGACCTGAAGAGAAATGGGACCACAGTCTCAAAGAAAACCATTAGTAACACACTACGCCGTCATGGATTAAAATCCTGCAGTTCACGCAAGGTCCCCCTGCTCAAGCCAGCGCATGTCCAGGCCCGTCTGAAGTTTGCCAATGACCATCTGGATGATCCAGAGGAGGAATGGGAGAAGGTCATGTGGTCTGATGAGACAAAAATAGTGCTTTTTGGTCTAAACTCCACTCGCCGTGTTTGGAGGAAGAAGAAGGATGAGTACAACCCCAAGAACACCATCCCAACCGTGAAGCATGGAGGTGGAAACATCATTCTTTGGGGATGCTTTTCTGCAAAGGGGACAGGACGACTGCACCGTATTGAGGGGAGGATGGATGGGGCCATGTATCGCGAGATCTTGGCCAACAACCTCCTTCCCTCAGTAAGAGCATTGAAGATGGGTCGTGGCTGGTTCTTCCAGCATGACAACGACCCGAAACACACAGCAAGGCAACTAAGGAGTGGCTCCGTAAGAAGAATCTTAAGGTCCTGGAGTGGCCTAGCCAGTCTCCAGACCTGAACCCAATAGAAAATCTTTGGAGGGAGCTGAAAGTCCGTATAGCTCAGCGACAGCCCCGAAACCTGACGGATCTGGAGAAGGTCTGTATGGAGGAGTGGGCCAAAATCCCTATTGCAGTGTGTGCAAACCTGGTCAAGACCTACAGGAAACGTATGATCTCTGTAATTGAAAACAAAGGTTTCTGTACCAAATATTAAGTTCTGCTTTTCTGATGTATCAAATACTTATGTCATGCAATAAAATGCAAATTAATTACTTAAAAATCATACAATGTGATTTTCTGTATTTTTGTTTTAGATTCCGTCTCTCACAGTTGAAGTGTACCTATGATAAAAATTACAGACCTCTACATGCTTTGTAAGTAGGAAAACCTGCAAAATCGGCAGTGTATCAAATACTTGTTCTCCCCACTGTATGTGTTGTAGCTAGCTAGCTAACGTCTGTCTGTGAGATGACTCATATTATTCTGAGTAACTATACGTTAGGGTTAGGGCTACGGCTAGCTAGCTAACGTCTGTCTGTGAGATGACTCATATTAGTCTGAGTAACTATATGTTAGGGTTAGTGCTAGCTAGCTAACGTCTGTCTGTGAGATGACTCATATTAGTCTGAGTAACTATACGTTAGGGTTAGGGCTAGCTATCTAATGTCTGTCTGTGAGATGACTCATATTAGTCTGAGTAATTATACATTACCTGTGTGTTGTAGCTAGCTAGCTAACGTGTGTCTGTGAGATGACTTATATTAGTATGAGTAATTATACGTTAGGGTTAGGGTTAGTGCTAGCTAACGTCTGTCTAGGGTTAGCTAGCTAACGTCTGTCTGTGAGATGACTCATAATAGTCTGAGTAACTATACGTTAGAGTTAGGGTTAGCTAGCTAACGTCTGTCTGTGAGATGACTCATATTAGTCTGAGTAACTATACGTTAGAGTTAGGGTTAGCTAGCTAACGTCTGTCTGTGAGATGACTCATATTAGTCTGAGTAACTATACGTTAGGGTTAGGGCTAGCTAGCTAACGTGTGTCTGTGTAATGTTCTGCATCGTGCTGCTACCGAAGGAATACGGACAGTATACAGTGATTCCCCATGAAAGTCTTCTAGTGTTGTTGTTATTCTCTGACAGACAGTACCGCTTGGTGGCCGATATATTATTTTGGGAGTTTGTTCAATGTGGGGAGAAGCTAGGCAGAGGACACCGAATCCATTTGCCTGCGTGTGTTGTTGGGGCCATTCAAGAGGAGATGTGAAAGGTCAATAACAACAATCTCTCCTTGTATCAAAGTGACTCTAAACACCTCACTGCATTTCCGAAACACACCAGATAAAAGTGTTCCATTGGTAGAACTGTAGTATTTATTATAAGCTTTAGTAGTATATATTTATTCTACTCTGTCATACATTGCCATAACTGTTCCTGCGTACTGCTGTGTAAACACCTCAGTCTCCAGAGCAAATGTACTTGAATACAAGCCATGTGTACTTATTTGCTATATTGACAGACTCGTCTACTGTTTTATTCAAACATGTTTACTTGCCTTCAAATTAAAGTTGAAATGATTCACCAACCCTGAATAACCCTGAATAACCCTGAATAACCCTGAATGATTAGTTTTAGAAGGAAGCTACTCCCCTACGTATCCCCCCCTCATCCCCCTTCATCCCCCCTCAATCCCCCTTCATCCCCCTTCATCCCCCCTCATCCCCCATCATCCCCCCTCATCCCCCTTCATCCCCCCCTCATCCCCCCCTCATCCCCCTTCATCCCCCCTCATCCCCCTTTATCCCCCCTCATCCCCCTTCATCCCCCCAATTGTGCGCCGCCCTATGGGACTCCCAATCACGGCCGGTTGTGATACAGCCTGGAATTTAACCAGGGGGTCTGTAGTGACGCCTCAAGCACTGAGATGCAGTGCCTTAGACCACTGCGCAACTCGGGAGCTTAACTTAACCTGTCTGGATAGGTATAACCCTTAACCTGCCTGGATAGGTATAACCCTTAACCTGCCTGGATAGGTATAACCCTTAACCTGCCTGGATAGGTATAACCCTTAACCTGCCTGGATAGGTATAACCCTTAACCTGCCTGGATAGGTATAACCCTTAACCTGCCTGGATAGGTATAACCCTTAACCTGCCTGGATAGGTATAACCCTTAACCTGCCTGGATAGGTATAACCCTTAACCTGCCTGGATAGGTATAACCCTTAACCTGCCTGGATAGGTATAACCCTTAACCTGCCTGGATAGGTATAACCCTTAACCTGCCTGGATAGGTATAACCCTTGACCTGCCTGGATAGGTATAACCCTTAACCTGCCTGGATAGGTATAACCCTTAACCTGCCTGGATAGGTATAACCCTTAACCTGCCTGGATAGGTATAACACTTTACTTTTCTGGATAGGTATATCCCTTGACCCCTAACCTGTCTGTATAGCTATAACCGTTGACCCTTAACCCTTAGCCTGTCTGGATAGGTATCAGCAGTGTAGTGGTGAAGCTTCCACCATGTTGTTTCCAGAGGTAGTGCCAGGGAAGGGTTAGGGAGCGACACATGGCCTAGTGGACACCAAAGATGATGGATAAATTAAGATGGGTTTTTTTCACAGTTCTGGTCTGCTTAGTTCATTGACTGTATATGAACCAGAAAAAGGAGGGAGTGAGATGTCTCGCATCCTCTTCTGTCACTGTGTCACACCCTGGCTCTGGGGACTCTATATGTTGAGCCAGGGTGTGTATATTCTATGTATTGTATTTCTGTGTTGGCCAGAGTTGTTCCCAATCAGAGGCAACGAGTGTCAGCTGTTGCTGGTTGTCTCTGATTGGGAGCCATATTTATAGAGGCTGTTTTCCCACAATAGTTGTGGGATCTTGTTCCGTTTGGTTTGTTCCGTGTTGGTTGTTAACCTAGGACGTCACGTCATCGTTTGTTGTTTTGTTTGTTTGTGTATTCATCAAATAAAGAAGTATGTTCGCTCATCACGCTGCGCCTTGGTCTACTCCGTCTAACGATCGTGACAGAAGATCCCACCATACCAGGACCAAGCAGCGTGTCCAGGAGCAGGCAGCCTGGACATGGGAGGAAGCGCCGGGAAAGGAGCTGGAGAGGTTGGCGATGGCCCAGGTGGGCAAAGGGTGGTCCTGGGAGGACATGCTCGGGGGAAAAGGGCCATGGGCTAAGATTAAGGCCCTGGCGAGAGAGGAGCAGCGGCGTCAACAGTGTCGTCGTCGGACGGACGAGAGGCAACCCCAAAATGTGTTTAGGGGGGGGCACACGGCATGGGCAACTGGGCAGCAGGAGGCTGCCACAGGGCGATTTGGGAGGTTGGCAGAGGAGGCCGCCAGGTTACGGGGGCCACTGGTCAAAGAAGGGAAGGAAGGTGTAGAGGCACGGCGAGAGGTACTGGGGTGTGTTACCAGTCCGGTCCGGCCCGTTCCAGATCCCGACGTAGGGCCAGTGGTGTGTGTCCCCAGTACGGTCCGGTCTGTTCCTGCTCCCCGCACCAAGCCTACGGTGTGCGTCGCCAGCTCGGCCCGGCCTGTTCCTGCCACTCGCGCCGGGCCTACGGTGCGCGTCGCCAGCCCGGCCCGGCCTGTTCCTGCTCCTCGCACCAAGCCTACGGTGTGCGTCGCCAGCCCGGCCCGGCCTGTTCCTGCCACTCGCACCAAGCCTACGGTGTGTTTTCGCCAGCCCGGCCCGGCCTGTTCCTGCTCCTCGCACCAAGCCTACGGTGTGCGTCGCCAGCCCGGCCCGGCCTGTTCCTGCCACTCGCACCAAGCCTACGGTGTGCGTCGCCAGCCCGGCCCGGCCTGTTCCTGCCACTCGCACCAAGCCTACGGTGCGCGTCGCCAGCCCGGCCCGGCCTGTTCCTGCTACTCGCACCAAGCCTACGGTGCGCGTCGCCAGCCCGGCCCGGCCTGTTCCTGCCACTCGCACCAAGCCAGGGGGTGCGAGTCGTCAGCCCGGTAAGGCCCGTTCCTGCTCCACGCACCAAGCCAGGGGTGCGAGTCGTCGCCCGGGTCCGCCCGTTCCTGCTCCACGCACCAAGCCAGGGGTGCGCATCGTCAGTCGGTCGGCCCGTTCCTGCTCCACGCACCAAGCCAGGGGTGCGCATCGTCAGTCCGGTCCGGCCCGTTCCTGCTCCACGCACCAAGCCAGGGGTGCGCATCGTCAGCCCGGTCCGGCCCGTTCCTGCTCCACGCACCAAGCCAGGGGTCTGCGTCGTCAGTCCGGCACAACCCGTGCCTGGGTCACCGGTGCCTGGTCAGGTACCGGTCAGCTGCTCCACACCGGAGCCTAAGCAATCCGCTTCTACGATGTCCAGTCCAGCTCCAGCCAGCGGGGCCAAACCGGACCAGGGGCGCCACGGGGGGATGGTTAAAGGGTGGTGGTCAAGCCCGGAGCCGGAACCGCCTCCGAGGAGGAATGCCCACCCAGCCCTCCCCTGGTTTGTTGATGTTTAGGCGCGGTCGCAGTCCGCGCCTTTAGGGGGGGGTACTGTCACACCCTGGCTCTGGGGACTCTATATGTTGAGCCAGGGTGTGTATATTCTATGTATTGTATTTCTGTGTTGGCCAGAGTGGTTCCCAATCAGAGGCAACGAGTGTCAGCTGTTGCTGGTTGTCTCTGATTGGGAGCCATATTTATAGAGGCTGTTTTCCCACAATAGTTGTGGGATCTTGTTCCGTTTGGTTTGTTCCGTGTTGGTTGTTAACCTAGGACGTCACGTCATCGTTTGTTGTTTTGTTTGTTCGTGTATTCATCAAATAAAGAAGTATGTTCGCTCATCACGCTGCGCCTTGGTCTACTCCGTCTAACGATCGTGACACACTGGTGGATAGTATCATCCTGTTTCTTGTTTATGTAGCTGCTTCCTGTCCAATTACAGAAGAGGAGAATGAGGGATGGAGAGAGAGAGGGAAGGAGATGGGGGGGGGTGTAAGTAGCAGAAAGAGAATCACTAATCTCCATCTCTCAGCATGCTGAACTGCAACACTAAAATATTGATGAGTTGGTGTGTGTGTCTATTTCTGTCTGTATGTGTGTGTGTTTTGACTGCCGGGTAGGGGAGAAAGCAGTCCCATGCATTATAGAACACAGACCCCTCTCTCTTTCCCTCTCTCCTCTTTCCCTCTCTCTCTCTTTGCCTCCCTCTCTCTTTCCCTCCCTCTCTCTCTCCTTCCCTCCCTCTCACATACATACACACACACATACATATACATGGCAACACAAAACAAAGGGCCTTACAGTAAAGACTGCCACATGTTTTCCAGTACCATCCCCTCTCTTTATAACAACTGTCCTGTCCAGTATCTGTGTGTGGGTTAGGGGTTAGGGTTAGGGTTAGGGTTAGGGTTAGGGTTACTGTATCTGTGTGTGTCGGAAGCTGATGCTGTGTGTGTGTGTGTTGTGGTTGCTAGGCGATGGAGAGCAAACTGCTGGTTGGAGGGAAGAACATCATGGATCACACCAATGAACAGCAGAAGACCCTGGAGATCAGAAGACAGGAGATCGCTGAGCAGGTACACACAAACACACACACACACACACAAACACACACACACACACACAAACACACACACACACACACACAAACACAATCAACAGCCTTAAAGGACACATTTTTTATTTTTTATTTTATTCTGCTGGTTTGTCAACCTTATCTTCTTTGTCTATTTGTATTTATTATGGATCCCCATTAGTTCCTGTCAAGGCAGCAGCTACTCTTCCTGGGGTTTATTATGGATCCCCATTAGTTCCTGCCAAGGCAGCAGCTACTCTTCCTGGGGTTTATTATGGATCCCCATTAGTTCCTGCCAAGGCAGCAGCTACTCTTCCTGGGGTTTATTATGGAACCCCATTAGTTCCTGCCAAGGCAGCAGCTACTCTTCCTGGGGTTTATTATGGATCCCCATTAGTTCCTGCCAAGGCAGCAGCTACTCTTCCTGGGGTTTATTATGGATCCCCATTAGTTCCTGCCAAGGCAGCAGCTACTCTTCCTGGGGTCCAGCATGATTAAGGCAGTTACATACAATAAAAAACATTATATTTCATAACACTTTTCACAACTAATGTGTACGCGTGTGTTTGTTCCTGTGTTGAGGTGTCACCCAGGGTTCAGTACCACTGCTGTTCTCTTTACAGACATGTTATTAAATATGATGTTTATTGTCTACAGTTCTAGAGAGAGGGACATCTAAATAAAGCTGTGTTTGTATTGAAGTGTTAATAAAGCTGTGTTTGTATTGAAGTGTTAATAAAGTTATGTTTGTATTGTAGAGTCGTAGGGAGAGAGAGATGCAGCAGCAGGTGATGGTTCAGGATGAAGAGACTCTAGAACTCAGAGAAACATTCTCCTCCCTGCAACAGGAAGTGGAGGCCAAGACCAAGAAACTAAAAAAGGTGACACACACACACACACACACACACACACACACACACACGAAGGTGAGACACACACACACACACACGAAGGTAAGACACACTTAAAACACTGTATTTTTTCTCATTGACTCTATTGTTGTTGAAGTGTCTCAATAAAAGCAATTGTTCACAAAGAGAAGTGATATACATACACATCACACACCCACACCCACGTCACACGCACACACACACAGTGGGATTCCTCTGTCCTAATTCCAGTGTTCCTTCTCTACCCCCTATGACACGGACCATAATGACCCCCTGCCACGAGATGTCATCAGAGAGCGCAACCGAACAGTGTACTGTCTAGACTCGGTTTCTTGTTTTAAAGAAATAGTTTTGAATCATAGCTGAAGTTTTTATTGCTACGGATTCCGCGACTCGGTTAGCCTTTACGGCTGGGACCGCAAGCCTGTGTTCCAGATTCCTGTTAAGTAGCAGTTAGCTGCTAGCCATCATGAAAACGGAGCAGGCTAACGCTAGCAGTGCTAGCCATCATGAAAATGGAGCAGGCTTACGCTAGCAGTGCTAGCTCACCTGTGTTTTTATCCACGGCTGGGCACAAATGCTTTAGGTGTGAGAGGATTTCCACACAATCACAAGATGAAGATAAGGTGGAACTGGAAAATGGACATGGATTTGTCTTCCCTAAATGCAACCACCATCAAGCATCTTAGGGAAGAGATCCTCTGGGTACTCGCTCGGCTGCGAGAAAAGGATAACCTGCTTTCTAAGTACACCGACCTTGCTGTAACCCGGGAAAACCAAATCTCAGTTCTAAATGCCTCCCATAGCAAAGCTGTCGATGAGCTGGGCGGCGTTGTTATGTCCCAATCCAATGGAAAGATGTTTAGCTCAACTCCGCGGCCCATGGGAGACCGGACACTCACAAGGCGTAGGAGATCAGGGAGGCAGTCTGGCCACACTTCATCTATCCGAGAAGATCCCATCCAGCTATCAAACTGATTTCCCCACTTGAGACGGACCTACCAGCCCTGGGAGTATACCCCCAGCCAGCGGCCTCCCAGTGGCACCCTCCCCCATGGCCGCCCAGTGGCACCCTCCCCCACGGCCGCCCAGTGGCACCCTCCCCCACGGCCGCCCAGTGGCACCCTCCCCCACGGCCGCCCAGTGGCACCCTCCCCCGTCATCCGCTGTTGCTGGTGCGAAGAGTTAGGCTAGCATGGCTCGAAGCTTCCATCCCCCTGCCCGAGGCAGTCCCAACCCGCTCCCCCTCTTCCTTCCCCATCGGATTCCATCCAGACCACCATCATTGTGGGCAGCTCGATGGTGAGAGATTTTGGCCTGCCTACAGTCTGGGGACCAACGAATGTACACTGTCACCCAGGAGCTCCCTCCTGTCCACGGTCCAGCTACTCCATCTGACACCATCGTCACTCACGTAGTTTTTAACGACCTTCGCTTTAGGCGATCTGAGGAACTGAGGGAGGACTACAGGAAAAAATTAACACCCTAACTAGCACAGGGAAGAGAATAATTAGCTCTGGTGCTATCGAAGGGGTTCGGAGCGTTTCAGACAACTCGTTGCCCTAAACGAGTACCTGAACAAACTTTTCAACGACAGGAATGTGTCCTTTTGTGACAACTTTGATTTGCTGCGGGAGCAACCAGCACTTTTTAAAAGAGACTGGATTCACCCTAACCGCATGGGGTTCCAGGATTTCCATAAACTGTGCTCCAGTGCTCCCTGTCAAATAAGCAACAGAGGACTTGAAAGCATATCAACTCCTGTAGAAATGGCAGTATGGTTATTGTGAGTAACCTAATTTATGTTCCTCTAACTCCGCCTTCTATTGAGTTTATACAAACTATACAACTTTCATATCCTACCATTCAGATAGATTGGAGATTGTCGGAAGACTTGGTTGTAACTTTAATAATTTGGTTGTTATTCCATTGGTTACCTCGAGGCAGATGCCCCAGGGGCAGAGTGGCCCACACTCATTGAATATGGCGCTTTAACATGTTAGAGCAATCACTAGTGAAACCTTTCGCTTGAATGACCTCATTACTGAGCGCAAAGTTGATTGCATGTTTCTCACTGAAACATGGCTGTCTTCAGACTGTAGTGCCTCTCTTATTAAAGCCTCCCCCCCAGACTACAGCTTTTCATACTCAATCAGAAAAGGGAAAAGGGGTGGGGGGGGGGGACAGACTATTTTTACTAATGCTCTCAGCTGTAAGGACATTTCATTTGGTGACTTTGGGTGTTTTGAGCATCATGCTATACTGTTTAAATGTCAGCCACCAGTGCTGGTCATAACCCTGTATAGGCCACCAAAGCACTGCCCCACTTTCTTTACTGATTTATCTGAACTACTGTCTATTGTCCTTGAGAACTATGATACAATCATTGTGTTGGGTGATTTTAATATTCATGTTGACAAAGAGACTGACTCCAAGGCCATTGAATATATTAATCTGTTGAGCTCTATGGACTTTATCCAACATGCTACTGGGCCCACCCATAACCACAGCCATACTCTGGACCTGGTTATTACCAAGGGGCTTTCTATTGACATATCCTCTACGGCCATACTCTGGACCTGGTTATTACCAAGGGGCTTTCTATTGACATATCCTCTACGGCCATACTCTGGACCTGGTTATTACCAAGGGACTTTCTATTGACATATCCTCTACGGCCATACTCTGGACCTGGTTATTACCAAGGGGCTTTCTGTTGACATATCCTCTACGGCCATACTCTGGACCTGGTTATTACCAAGGGGCTTTCTATTGACATATCCTCTACGGCCATACTCTGGACCTGGTTATTACCAAGGGGCTTTCTATTGACATATCCTCTACGGCCATACTCTGGACCTGGTTATTACCAAGGGGGCTTTCTGTTGACATATCCTCTACGGCCATACTCTGGACCTGGTTATTACCAAGGGGCTTTCTATTGACATATCCTCTACGGCCATACTCTGGACCTGGTTATTACCAAGGGGCTTTCTGTTGACATATCCTCTACGGCCATACTCTGGACCTGGTTATTACCAAGGGGCTTTCTGTTGACATATCCTCTACGGCCATACTCTGGACCTGGTTATTACCAAGGGGCTTTCTGTTGACATATCCTCTACGGCCATACTCTGGACCTGGTTATTACCAAGGGGCTTTCTGTTGACATATCCTCTACGGCCATACTCTGGACCTGGTTATTACCAAGGGGCTTTCTATTGACATATCCTCTACGGCCATACTCTGGACCTGGTTATTACCAAGGGGCTTTCTGTTGACATATCCTCTACGGCCATACTCTGGACCTGGTTATTACCAAGGGGCTTTCTGTTGACATATCCTCTACGGCCATACTCTGGACCTGGTTATTACCAAGGGGCTTTCTGTTGACATATCCTCTACGGCCATACTCTGGACCTGGTTATTACCAAGGGGCTTTCTATTGACATATCCTCTACGGCCATACTCTGGACCTGGTTATTACCAAGGGGCTTTCTGTTGACATATCCTCTACGGCCATACTCTGGACCTGGTTATTACCAAGGGGCTTTCTATTGACATATCCTCTACGGCCATACTCTGGACCTGGTTATTACCAAGGGGCTTTCTGTTGACATATCCTCTATTGTTGATGTTGCTTTATCTGATCACCACTGTGGATGTTTTACTACCTTGTTGCCCATAGCAGCACAGGCCAGGGTAATACTGAACACATTATTAAGAAACGCTGTCTTACCTCTGAAGTTGCTACAGATTTTATTGAGTATATGAACAATACTCCACTACCCATGCTGCCTTCCCCTTGTGATGATTTAGTTGATAACTTTAATAGCAAATGAAGGGCAACCATTGATGCCATAGCTCCAGTAAGGTTGAAAAGGCCACATCCAAACGGAGAGCCCCTTGGATGAGTGAGGAAATATTGCAGAAAGGCAGAGCGGACATGGAGTCCATTGTGATATTCTAAGAGAGTAACTTGGCATACTGTATATAACAAGGTAGTTAGAAATGCCAGATGGGCTAATTTTTCTAAATTGATCACTAATAATCAGTGCTCTTCTCGACCATTGATGGCCTGATAAATCCTCCCCCGCAAACCTATGTGAACTTTCCTCCACATCTAAATGTGATGAGTTTGTGGCATATTCAGAGATAAGATAACCAACATTAGACTGAGTATCCCCACCACCTTCATCAAAACAGTTTTCAATTGCCTATCTGAAGAAGTGCAAGCTATTGTTAATCACTTCCTGTTCACAGGCACATTTCCCACTGCACTAAAAACTGTTATGGTGAAACCCCTTCTGAAGAAAAGTCATCTAGATTCTTCAGCTTTTAGACATTTTTGGCCAACCTTCCATTCTTAAGCAAAATTCGGGAGAAATTGGTGTTCTAATAGCGAAATGATTTTTTAAGTGGCAACTGTATTTTTGAAAAATCTGGTTTTCGTGCCCACCACAGCCCAGAGACAGCCTTAGTTAAAATGGTAAATGATCTTGGAGCCAACACAGATGGCAAACAGCTCTCTGTCCTTGCTGTAAGTGCTGCATTCGACACTGTCGACCATGATGTCCTTCTGGACAGACTGGAGAGGTGGGTCATCCTCTCTGGTCCAGTTCTAAATTGGTTTAGGACCTATTTAACCGGTCAAGTGTTTTTTGTCACCCTTGGTGAACGTAACTCAGAGAAAATTGATATCACATCAGTGGAGGCTCCTCAGAGGAGGAAGGGGAGGACCATTCTCCTCAGTGAATTTCATTTTTTTTTAAATAGTGAAACATTAAAAAAGTTATCCTTTTTAAATAAAACTATACTAAATATATTCAGCACTCTGTATGGTTGCACCTTGGTGTAGCCGGAGTACACCTATCTTCTGTCCTCCTCTGGGTACATTGACTTCAATACAAAACCTAGTAGGCTTGTGGTTCTCACCCCCTTCCATAGACTTACACAGTACTTATGACAACTTCTGGAGGACGTCCTCCAACCCATCAGAGCTCTTGCAGCATGAACTGACATGTTGTCCACCCAATCAAAGGATCAGAGAATGAATCTGGTACTGAAAGCATAAGCTACAGCTAGCTAGCACTGCAGTGCATAAAATGTGGTGAGTTGTTGACTCAAAGAATGAGAAAGACAATAGTTGAACAGTTTTGAACAAATGTATTTATTCCTAAAGTAAAGAGAAGCAAGAGAGAAAGAGAGAGACAGAGAGAGACAGAGAGAGAGAGACAGAGAGACAGAGAGACAGAGAGAGAAAGAGAGAGAGAGACAGAGAGAGAAAGAGAGAGAGAGACAGAGAGAGAAAGAGAGAGCGAGAACTAGCTATATTAGAGAGAGAGAGAGCGAGAGAAAGAGAGAGAGAGAGAGAGAGAGAGAGAGAGAGAGGAGACAGAGAGAGAGAGAGAGGAGACAGAGAGAGGGAGAGAGAGAGAAAAGAGAGAGAGAGAGAGAGAGAGAGAGAGAGAGAGAGAGAGAGAGAGAGAGAGAGAGAGAGAGAGACAGAGAGAGACAGAGAGAGAGAGACAGAGAGAGAAAGAGAGAGCGAGAACTAGCTATATTAGAGAGAGAGAGAGAGAGAGACAGAGAGACAGAGAGAGAAAGAGAGAGAGAGACAGAGAGAGAAAGAGAGAGCGAGAACTAGCCTGCCAGTGTAACTGCTAAACTGCTTGCTGCTGACTACACTGTACTGCATGATTTACTAACCCATTAGTTCTAGTAGCTATGCTGACTATGTCGTGACAGTGATGGGTTTCCGGGATGATGGTGTTGATGTGAGCCATGACCAGCCTTTCAAAGCAGTTCATGGCTAACGACGTGTGTGCTATGGGGCGGTAGTCATTTAGGCAGGTTACCTTCACTTTCTTGGGCACAGGGACTATAGTGGTCTGCTTGAAACATGTAGGTATTACAAACTCGGTCAGGGAGAGGTTGAAAATGTCATTGAAGACACTTGCCATCTGGTCAGCGCATGCTCTGAGTATGCATCCTGGTAATCCGTCTGGCCCTGCGGCCTTGTAAATGTTAACCTGCTTAAAGGTCTTACTCACATCGGCTACGGAGAGCGTGATCACACAGTCATCTGGAACAGCTGATGCTCTCATGCATGGTTCAGTGTTGCTTGCCTTGAATTAAACACAGAAGGCATTTAACTCATCTGGTAGGCTCGAGTCACTGAGCAGCTCGCGGCTGGGTTTCCCTTTGTAATCCGTGATAGTTTGCAAGCCCTGCCACATTTGACAAGCATCAGAGCCGGTGTAGTAGGATTCTATCTTAGTCCTGTATTGGCGCTTTGCCTGTTTGATGGCTCGTCGTAGCGGGATTTATTGTAAGCGTCTGGATTAGTGTCCCGCTCCTTGAAAGCGGCAGCTCTAGCCTTTAGTTCAGTGTGGATGTTGCCTGTAATCCTTGGCTTCTGGTTGGGACATGTACATAGGGTCACTGTGGGGACGACGTCGTCGATGCACTTATTAATGAAGCCAATGACTGAATTGGTAAACTCCTCAATGCCATCGGATGAATCCCGGAACATATTCCAGTCTGTGCTAGCAAAACAGTCCTGTAGCTTAGCATCCGCGTCATCTGACCACTTCCATATTGAATGCGCCACTGGTACTTCCTGTTTGACCTTTTGATTGTAAGCAGGAATCAAGAGGATAGAGTTACGGTCAGATTTGCCAAATGGAGGGCGTGTGCAGTAAAGGTGATCTAGAGTTTTGTCTCCTCTAGTGCTGGTAGACATGAGGTAAAACATATTTCAGTTTCCCTGCATAAAATCACCAGCCACTGGGATGAGTGGTCCTCTGTAGCTCAGTTGGTAGAGCATGACTTTGGCCACCCATACGTAAAATGGGACCACCCATACGTAAAATAGGACCACCCATACGTAAAATAGGACCACCCATACGTAAAATAGGACCACCCATACGTAAAATAGGACCACCCATACGTAAAATAGGACCACCCAAACGTAAAATGGGACCACCCATACGTAAAATAACTGCAAGTCGCTTTGGATAAAAGCATCTGCTAAATGGCATATATTATTATTATTATTATATATATATATTATTATATATTATGAGCATTTTCTTGTTTTCTTATGGCCCTATACAGCTCGTTCAGTGCGGTCTTGGGAGCAAAACCTTGAGACTTCCTTAATATTAGAGATTGCACACCAGCTGTTGTTAACAAAGAGACACACCCCTCCCCCCTAATCTTATCCGATGTTGCCATACGGTCTTGAGGATACATAGAAAAACAGCTAAATGTATATTATCCATCTCCTTGTTCAGCCACAACTCTGAGAAACCTAGAATATTACTGTTCTTCAGGTCCTGTTGAGCCCGTAAAACGACAGATATCCATCACAGCACCATTCTCAAACATCACTTAGCTGTTAGCATGGTGGCTAACTCCTCTACCCTATTGCTGTGGAGATGTTAGCATGGTGGCTAACTCCTCTACTCTATTGCTGTGGAGATGTTAGCATGGTGGCTAACTCCTCTACTCTATTGCTATGGGGCTGTTAGCATGGTGGCTAATTCCTCTATCCTATTGCTGTGGGGATGTTAGCATTATGGCTAACTCCTCTACCCTATTGTTGTGGGGATGTTAGCATAATGGCTAACTCCTCTACCCTATTGCTGTGGAAATGTTAGCATGGTGGCTAACTCCTCTACCCTATTGTTGTGGGGCTGTTAGCATGGTGGCTAACTCCTCTACCCTATTGCTGTGGAGATGTTAGCATGGTGGTTAACTCCTCTACCCTATTGTTGTGGGGCTGTTAGCATGGTGGCTAACTCCTCTACCCTATTGCTATGGGAATAACACAAAGACTTGGATAGACATCTGTATCTTTCTCTTTATGGCGTCTGTGAGAGCACGGGCAGCAATATTGAGGCCATCTCCATTTTGAAGTAGTCCATTTTCTTCTTCTACTACTTCAATGAGTTGGCAAACAAACTGAATGGTTGGCGATTTACTGCTATTTGTGGTTATGGAATGTTTGCGCATGAGTATAAATCTATTATTTTTACCCCCTTTTTCTCCCCAATTTTGTGATTACGATCTTGTCTCATCGCTGCAGCTCCCCAACGTGCTCGGGAGAAGCGAAGGTCGAGGCATGCATCCTCCGAAACATGACCCGCCAAGCCGCGCTTCTTAACGCCTGCTCGCTTAACCCGGAAGCCAGCTGAACCAATGTGTTGGAGGAAACACCGTTCAACTGACGACCGAAGTCAGCCTGGAGGTGCCCGGCCGCCACAAGGAGTCGCTAGAGTGCGATGAGCCAAGTAAAGCCTCCCCGACCAAACCATCCCTTAACCCGTGCGCCGCCCTATGGGACTCCCGGTCACGGCCGGTTGTGACACAGCCTGGGATTGAACCCCAGGCTGTAGAGACGCTGCAACACTGCAATGCAGTACCTTTGACCGCTACGCCACTTGGGAGGCCGCACATGAGTATAATTCATTGGCTGATCATTCCTAATGACCACGACGGAATCATGTGATCCTTCCTTAACCCATAGAAAGTCTCACCCAGTTGACTACTTAAAAATTGTGAAAGTCCTCAATGGTGCTGCCCATGCTAAAACTGGCTGTTGGCCGCTAGAGAACTCTTTCCATCTCTGTGGGATAACATCAGTTAGCTGTTAGCATGCTGGCTAAAGGTAATCACATCTCAGATATGATATCACACAGCCTGACTGCAGGTCACATGACTACTGACCTTGAGATGAACATTCACCCCTGAACCCTGACGCTAACCTGGCCCATGTTCTGACCCCGCATGCTGACCTACGACCTCTCTACTGGGCCAATGAGAGTGTGGGAGGCTGCTGTGGGAATGGACAGAGCTGTTCTACTGTGTTGTAGCTCTATGCTAAACTGCAGTGTGTCTGTTCTATGTGTTGTAGCTCTATGCTAAGCTGCAGTGTGTTCTATGTGTTGTAGCTCTATGCTAAGCTGCAGTGTGTCTGTTCTATGTGTTGTAGCTCTATGCTAAGCTGCAGTGTGTTCTATGTGTTGTAGCTCTATGCTAAGCTGCAGTGTGTTCTATGTGTTGTAGCTCTATGCTAAGCTGCAGTGTGTCTGTTCTATGTGTTGTAGCTCTATGCTAAGCTGCAGTGTGTTCTATGTGTTGTAGCTCTATGCTAAGCTGCAGTGTGTGAAGGCTGAGATCCAGGACATTAATGATGAACATGTCAGGAGTCGACAGGAACTGGAGCAGACTCAGAACCAACTCACAAGAGAACTCAGGTTCAAGTAAGTACAAACACACACACACACACACACACACACACACACACACACACACACACACACACACACACACACACACACACACACACACCCACATATACACATACACACCCACACAAACACACACACCCACACATAAATACACACACCCACACACATACACACACATACACAAATATGTGATTACAGTCAGCTATTGAACCACATATTCAGTATATTATAGTATATTTTGTGTGTGTGTGTGTGTGTGTGCGTGTGTGTGTGCGTGTGCGTGTGTGTGTGTTTGTGTGTGTGTGTAGGTATCTGATCATAGAGAACTTCATTCCCCTGGAGGAGAAGAATAAGATCATGAATAGACTGACCTTTGACCCCGAGGAGGACCAATGGAAGTTCACACCCCTCGTCCCTGCAGAGAGGTCAGGGAGGGTGTGTGTGTGTGTGTGTCTGTGTGTGTGTCTGTGTCTGTGTCTGTGTGTGTGTCTGTGTCTGTGTGTGTGTCTGTGTCTCACGCTTGAAAAGCGTTGGAAATGAGAGTAAGCTAGTGATACTGATATTGGGCTGTCTCGTCCATGTACTGTTATGTTAACAGCTGTTATGGTCAGTCTAGCTGTATGGAGGAGAAGGTACCGCTCTGTTTCAGCTGTTATGGTCAGTCTAGATGTATGGAGAAGGTACTGCTCTGTTTCAGCTGTTATGGTCAGTCTAGCTGTATGGAGGAAAAGGTACTGCTCTGTTTCAGCTGTTATGGTCAGTCTAGATGTATGGAGAAGGTACTGCTCTGTTTCAGCTGTTATGGTCAGTCTAGCTGTATGGAGGAGAAGGTACTGCTCTGTTTCAGCTGTTATGGTCAGTCTAGCTGTATGGAGGAGAAGGTACTGCTCTGTTTCAGCTGTTATGGTCAGTCTAGCTGTATGGAGGAAAAGGTACTGCTCTGTTTCAGCTGTTATGGTCAGTCTAGATGTATGGAGAAGGTACTGCTCTGTTTCAGCTGTTATGGTCAGTCTAGCTGTATGGAGGAGAAGGTACTGCTCTGTTTCAGCTGTTATGGTCGAGTCTAGATGTATGGAGAAGGTACTGCTCTGTTTCAGCTGTTATGGTCAGTCTAGCTGTATGGAGGAGAAGGTACTGCTCTGTTTCAGCTGTTATGGTCAGTCTAGCTGTATGGAGGAGAAGGTACTGCTCTGTTTCAGCTGTTATGGTCAGTCTAGCTGTATGGAGGAGAAGGTACTGCTCTGTTTCAGCTGTTATGGTCAGTCTAGATGTATGGAGAAGGTACTGCTCTGTTTCAGCTGTTATGGTCAGTCTAGCTGTATGGAGGAAAAGGTACTGCTCTGTTTCAGCTGTTATGGTCAGTCTAGCTGTATGGAGAAGGTACTGCTCTGTTTCAGCTGTTATGGTCAGTCTAGCTGTATGGAGGAGAAGGTACTGCTCTGTTTCAGCTGTTATGGTCAGTCTAGCTGTATGGAGGAAAAGGTACTGCTCTGTTTCAGCTGTTATGGTCAGTCTAGATGTATGGAGAAGGTACTGCTCTGTTTCAGCTGTTATGGTCAGTCTAGCTGTATGGAGGAAAAGGTACTGCTCTGTTTCAGCTGTTATGGTCAGTCTAGCTGTATGGAGAAGGTACTGCTCTGTTTCAGCTGTTATGGTCAGTCTAGATGTATG
Source organism: Coregonus clupeaformis (assembly GCF_020615455.1). Classification (NCBI taxonomy): domain Eukaryota; kingdom Metazoa; phylum Chordata; class Actinopteri; order Salmoniformes; family Salmonidae; genus Coregonus; species Coregonus clupeaformis. Next base: position 10,901,856 of record NC_059219.1, read on the forward strand.
GAGAAGGTACTGCTCTGTTTCAGCTGTTATGGTCAGTCTAGCTGTATGGAGAAGGTACTGCTCTGTTTCAGCTGTTATGGTCAGTCTAGCTGTATGGAGGAGAAGGTACTGCTCTGTTTCAGCTGTTATGGTCAGTCTAGATGTATGGAGAAGGTACTGCTCTGTTTCAGCTGTTATGGTCAGTCTAGCTGTATGGAGGAGAAGGTACTGCTCTGTTTCAGCTGTTATGGTCAGTCTAGCTGTATGGAGAAGAAGGTACTGCTCTGTTTCAGCTGTTATGGTCAGTCTAGCTGTATGGAGGAGAAGGTACTGCTCTGTTTCAGCTGTTATGGTCAGTCTAGCTGTATGGAGAAGGTACTGCTCTGTTTCAGCTGTTATGGTCAGTCTAGCTGTATGGAGACGGTACTGCTCTGTTTCAGCTGTTATGGTCAGTCTAGCTGTATGGAGAAGGTACTGCTCTGTTTCAGCTGTTATGGTCAGTCTAGCTGTTTGGAGAAGGTACTGCTCTGTTTCAGCTGTTATGGTCAGTCTAGCTGTATGGAGGAGAAGGTACTGCTCTGTTTCAGCTGTTATGGTCAGTCTAGCTGTATGGAGAAGGTACTGCTCTGTTTCAGCTGTTATGGTCAGTCTAGCTGTATGGAGAAGGTACTGCTCTGTTTCAGCTGTTATGGTCAGTCTAGCTGAGTGGAGGAGAAGGTACTGCTCTGTTTCAGCTGTTATGGTCAGTCTAGCTGTATGGAGAAGGTACTGCTCTGTTTCAGCTGTTATGGTCAGTCTAGATGTATGGAGGAGAAGGTACTGCTCTGTTTCAGCTGTTATGGTCAGTCTAGATGTATGGAGAAGGTACTGCTCTGTTTCAGCTGTTATGGTCAGTCTAGCTGTATGGAGGAGAAGGTACTGCTCTGTTTCAGCTGTTATGGTCAGTCTAGCTGTATGGAGAAGGTACTGCTCTGTTTCAGCTGTTATGGTCAGTCTAGATGTATGGAGAAGGTACTGCTCTGTTTCAGCTGTTATGGTCAGTCTAGCTGTATGGAGGAGAAGGTACTGCTCTGTTTCAGCTGTTATGGTCAGTCTAGATGTATGGAGAAGGTACTGCTCTGTTTCAGCTGTTATGGTCAGTCTAGATGTATGGAGAAGGTACTGCTCTGTTTCAGCTTTTATGGTCAGTCTAGCTGTATGAAGGAGAAGGTACTGCTCTGTTTCAGCTGTTATGGTCAGTCTAGATGTATGGAGAAGGTACTGCTCTGTTTCAGCTTTTATGGTCAGTCTAGCTGTATGAAGGAGAAGGTACTGCTCTGTTTCAGCTGTTATGGTCAGTCTAGCTGTATGGAGGAGAAGGTACTGCTCTGTTTCAGCTGTTATGGTCAGTCTAGCTGTATGGAGAAGGTACTGCTCTGTTTCAGCTGTTATGGTCAGTCTAGCTGTATGGAGAAGGTACTGCTCTGTTTCAGCTGTTATGGTCAGTCTAGCTGTATGGAGGAGAAGGTACTGCTCTGTTTCAGCTGTTATGGTCAGTCTAGCTGTATGGAGGAGAAGGTACTGCTCTGTTTCAGCTGTTATGGTCAGTCTAGATGTATGGAGAAGGTACTGCTCTGTTTCAGCTGTTATGGTCAGTCTAGATGTATGGAGGAGAAGGTACTGCTCTGTTTCAGCTGTTATGGTCAGTCTAGCTGTATGGAGAAGGTACTGCTCTGTTTCAGCTGTTATGGTCAGTCTAGCTGTATGGAGAAGGTACTGCTCTGTTTCAGCTGTTATGGTCAGTCTAGCTGTATGGAGGAGAAGGTACTGCTCTGTTTCAGCTGTTATGGTCAGTCTAGCTGTATGGAGGAGAAGGTACTGCTCTGTTTCAGCTGTTATGGTCAGTCTAGATGTATGGAGAAGGTACTGCTCTGTTTCAGCTGTTATGGTCAGTCTAGATGTATGGAGGAGAAGGTACTGCTCTGTTTCAGCTGTTATGGTCAGTCTAGCTGTATGGAGAAGGTACTGCTCTGTTTCAGCTGTTATGGTCAGTCTAGCTGTATGGAGGAGAAGGTACTGCTCTGTTTCAGCTGTTATGGTCAGTCTAGCTGTATGGAGGAGAAGGTACTGCTCTGTTTCAGCTGTTATGGTCAGTCTAGATGTATGGAGAAGGTACTGCTCTGTTTCAGCTGTTATGGTCAGTCTAGCTGTATGGAGAAGGTAATGCTCTGTTTCAGCTGTTATGGTCAGTCTAGCTGTATGGAGGAGAAGGTACTGCTCTGTTTCAGCTGTTATGGTCAGTCTAGCTGTATGGAGGAGAAGGTACTGCTCTGTTTCAGCTGTTATGGTCAGTCTAGATGTATGGAGAAGGTACTGCTCTGTTTCAGCTGTTATGGTCAGTCTAGATGTATGGAGAAGGTACTGCTCTGTTTCAGCTGTTATGGTCAGTCTAGATGTATGGAGGAGAAGGTACTGCTCTGTTTCAGCTGTTATGGTCAGTCTAGCTCTATGGAGGAGAAGTTACTGCTCTGTTTCAGCTGTTATGGTCAGTCTAGCTCTATGGAGGAGAAGGTACTGCTCTGTTTCAGCTGTTATGGTCAGTCTAGATGTATGGAGGAGAAGGTACTGCTCTGTTTCAACTGTTATGGTCAGTCTAGATGTATGGAGGAGAAGGTACTGCTCTGTTTCAGCTGTTATGGTCAGTCTAGATGTATGGAGAAGGTACTGCTCTGTTTCAGCTGTTATGGTCAGTCTAGATGTATGGAGAAGGCACTGCTCTGTTTCAGCTGTTATGGTCAGTCTAGATGTATGGAGGAGAAGGTACTGCTCTGTTTCAGCTGTTATGGTCAGTCTAGCTGTATGGAGGAGAAGGTACTGCTCTGTTTCAGCTGTTATGGTCAGTCTAGATGTATGGAGAAGGTACTGCTCTGTTTCAGCTGTTATGGTCAGTCTAGCTGTATGGAGAAGGTACTGCTCTGTTTCAGCTGTTATGGTCAGTCTAGATGTATGGAGAAGGTACTGCTCTGTTTCAGCTGTTATGGTCAGTCTAGATGTATGGAGGAGAAGGTACTGCTCTGTTTCAGCTGTTATGGTCAGTCTAGCTGTATGGAGGAGAAGGTACTGCTCTGTTTCAGCTGTTATGGTCAGTCTAGATGTATGGAGGAGAAGGTACTGCTCTGTTCCAGCTGTTATGGTCAGTCTAGCTGTATGGAGAAGGCACTGCTCTGTTTCAGCTGTTATGGTCAGTCTAGCTGTATGGAGGAGAAGGTACTGCTCTGTTTCAGCTGTTATGGTCAGTCTAGCTGTATGGAGGAGAAGGTACTGCTCTGTTTCAGCTGTTATGGTCAGTCTAGCTGTATGGAGGAGAAGGTACTGCTCTGTTTCAGCTGTTATGGTCAGTCTAGCTGTATGGAGAAGGTACTGCTCTGTTTCAGCTGTTATGGTCAGTCTAGATGTATGGAGGAGAAGGTACTGCTCTGTTTCAGCTGTTATGGTCAGTCTAGCTGTATGGAGAAGGTACTGCTCTGTTTCAGCTGTTATGGTCAGTCTAGATGTATGGAGGAGAAGGTACTGCTCTGTTTCAGCTGTTATGGTCAGTCTAGCTGTATGGAGGAGAAGGTACTGCTCTGTTTCAGCTGTTATGGTCAGTCTAGATGTATGGAGAAGGTACTGCTCTGTTTCAGCTGTTATGGTCAGTCTAGATGTATGGAGGAGAAGGTACTGCTCTGTTTCAGCTGTTATGGTCAGTCTAGCTGTATGGAGGAGAAGGTACTGCTCTGTTTCAGCTGTTATGGTCAGTC
>NC_059219.1:10910613-10990613 GCF_020615455.1 Coregonus clupeaformis
GGGTGTGGGTTCGGTCTGTATAGTCTTGCTTTGCCATACCTCTAAAATCATGTCATTGTCACACCTCCCTCGGCGGTCTGGAGAATTATGCATTGCAAAAATGGTTTGAATGGTCCGCTGGCTCCCAGCAGCAAGATTTTGAATGGATGTTACATTTCAAGAAGCCTCCCCCACACGCCCGTTGAAGGGGGTGGTACGTGTTATGTTCATCACTGTTTTCCGACCGGGTAGGACACATTTTGTCGAGGTAGTTTGCAACATTGTAGAAAATGAAGACAATAAGGGGAAACATTTAAATTTTGTTTTGCTAGTAGTGTGCTCTATACACAACATCAACGTTGATGAAGGCTTTACAACTCTTCTGCTTGAACACTGTACTAAAGAAAAGAGACGTTATGGCGTGTCTATCTACAGGCTATGAACAACGTTATGTGTTGTGGAGAAATCGATGGTAACAGTAGTTTCTCCTCTGATGTCAATAATCGAGGATCAGGTTCGTGTTCTGAACTCTCAAGGAATCACCGCCGCATACCGGGTCAAAGTGAGATGGAGGATGAGAACTGCCAAGGGTGAATACACGATTGTCTTCGGAACTCCTGAAACTTTTGTTGGCTCAGAGAAATGGCGATGCCTACTTCAAACATCATTGTTCCGCGAGCGTCTCATTGGAATGGATGTTGATGAGGTCCACAACATGGTTCAATGGTGAGTTATTAGTGTGGAACTACAATGTGTTCTAAGCATATTTTTGGCTAAGTTGACTAAAACTGTCTGAGAGATATCGGGGGGGTCATGCCATGTGTTTTTATTGCCATATGTGAATGTCAGTGGAGGCTCCTCAGAGGAGGAAGGGGAGGACCATCCTCCTCAGTGAATTTAATAAAAATAAAAATAGTGAAACATTTTTAAAAAATGTATTACTTTTTAGATAAAACTATACGAAATATATTCACGTCACCAAATAATTGATTAAAATACACTGTTTTGCAATGAAGGTCTACAGTAGCCTCAACAGCACAGCTAGCTAGTTCTCCTCTGGGTACATTGGCTTCAATACAAAACCTAGGAGGCTCATGGTTCTCACCCTCTTCCATAGACTTCCATAGTAATTATGACAACTTCCGGAGGACGTCCTCCAGCTTATCAGAGCTCTTGCAGCATGAACTGACATGTTGGATGGCTCGAGTTTGAAGTGGAGGGAGTACAGGGCTTAGCATGTCTCTCGAGGAGGCTAAAAATAGATTTCGGCTTGGAAAAGTTGAATATTTTCAGGAGTCGTCGGGTAATTGGTTAAGTGAGGAGTATTGGAGAGAAAGAGTGAGGTTGAAAAGACTGAGGGAGGCTGAGGATGGGTTTGAATCTGTTGAAGCTAGCAATAACAAGGGAGAGGGTATGTCGAGGAAGATTGGTGTCAAGTTCAAACAGAGTGAGCCGGACGCCAGGTCCAGTTCTGGAGGTGAAATGTGAGGGGTAGAAAGTGTTGTGAGGAGCTCAGAGGCCAAGCCTTGCATTGTTGGACATGGTTATGATAAAGACACGTTTGGTCCAGTGGGATTTCTGAAGAGGGTGGAACCAGGCCTTTTGGCTGATCCATGGGTGGTTTCAGGTTGGGTGGAAAAGATGGTGGGTGCTGTTGAGGCGGTGAAGGTAACCCGAAGTGGACTGGTGATGTTTGCGTTTCTTCAGATCAGAGGCAGCAGGCGCTCCGTGTCATGCAACTTGGGGAAAGACCTGTATCTTGCTTTGCGCTTAGATACAGGGCACCATTGAATGGAGTGATTTCTGGGGTAGCGTTAAGTGTGGAGGTGGAGCAATAGAAGTTGAAGATTCCTGGTGTTTGTGATGCCTGCCGTTTGCTGCGACTCAGATCCAGTGGGGAGCGTGGTGAAACAGAGGTGACGCTGCGACTCAGATCCAGTGGGGAGCGTGGTGAAACAGAGGTGACGCTGCGACTCAGATCCAGTGGGGAGCGTGGTGAAACAGAGGTGACGCTGCGACTCAGATCCAGTGGGGAGCGTGGTGAAACAGAGGTGACGCTGCGACTCAGATCCAGTGGGGAGCGTGGTGAAACAGAGGTGACGCTGCGACTCAGATCCAGTGGGGAGCGTGGTGAAACAGAGGAGACGCTACGACTCAGATCCAGTGGGGAGCGTGGTGAAACAGAGGTGACGCTGCGACTCAGATCCAGTGGGGAGCGTGGTGAAACAGAGGTGACGCTGCGACTCAGATCCAGTGGGGAGCGTGGTGAAACAGAGGAGACGCTGCGACTCAGATCCAGTGGGGAGCGTGGTGAAAGCAGAGGTGACGCTGCGACTCAGATCCAGTGGGGAGCGTGGTGAAACAGAGGTGACGCTGCGACTCAGATCCAGTGGGGAGCGTGGTGAAACAGAGGTGGCGCTGCGACTCAGATCCAGTGGGGAGCGTGGTGAAACAGAGGAGACGCTGCGACTCAGATCCAGTGGGGAGCGTGGTGAAACAGAGGTGACGCTGCGACTCAGATCCAGTGGGGAGCGTGGTGAAACAGAGGTGACGCTGCGACTCAGATCCAGTGGGGAGCGTGGTGAAACAGAGGTGACGCTGCGACTCAGATCCAGAGGGGAGCGTGGTGAAACAGAGGTGACGCTGCGACTCAGATCCAGTGGGGAGCGTGGTGAAACAGAGGTGGCGCTGCGACTCAGATCCAGTGGGGAGCGTGGTGAAACAGAGGTGGCGCTGCGACTCAGATCCAGTGGGGAGCGTGGTGAAACAGAGGTGGCGCTGCGACTCAGATCCAGTGGGGAGCGTGGTGAAACAGAGGTGACGCTGCGACTCAGATCCAGTGGGGAGCGTGGTGAAACAGAGGTGACGCTGTCTGTTCTTTTGAGCTTTGACAAAGTAATGTTAGGATATATGAGTTATGCTGTTAGAGCTTTTGTGCCCAATCCACTGCGGTGTTGTAGGTGTCATGTTTATGGGCATGTACAGTAGCAGCAGTGTGTTGGCGGGAGATTCCAAGATGTGGGAAGTGTGCAGAAGCACAGAGGAATGTGTAGTTTCAGTGGAGAAAGTTGTGTGTGTCAACTGCAGGGGTGCCCAGGTTGCTGGGGATCGGAGGTGTCCGGTGTGAGAGAGGCAGGTTGAGGTGGCCAAGTTCAGGGTGAGAGAGAGGCAGGTTGAGTGTGGCCAAGTTCATGGTGCGATAGAGGCAGGTTGAGGTGGCCAGGTTCAGGGTGAGAGAGAGGCAGGTTGAGGTGGCCAAGTTCAGGGTGAGAGAGAGGCAGGTTGAGGTGGCCAGGTTCAGGGTGAGAGAGAGGCAGGTTGAGGTGGCCAAGTTCAGGGTGAGAGAGAGGCAGGTTGAGGTGGCCAGGTTCAGGGTGAGAGAGAGGCAGGTTGAGGTGGCCAAGTTCAGGGTGAGAGAGAGGCAGGTTGAGGTGGCCAGAGTCAGGGTGTGAGAGAGGCAGGTTGAGGTGTCCAGGGTCAGGGTGTGAGAGAGGCAGGTTGAGGTGTCCAGGGTCAGGGTGTGAGAGAGGCAGGTTGAGGTGGCCAGGGTCAGGGTGTGAGAGAGGCAGGTTGAGGTGGCCAGGGTCAGGGTGTGAGAGAGGCAGGTTGAGGTGTCCAGGGTCAGGGTGTGAGAGAGGCAGGTTGAGGTGGCCAGGGTCAGGGTGTGAGAGAGGCAGGTTGAGGTGTCCAGGGTCAGGGTGTGAGAGAGGCAGGTTGAGGTGTCCAGGGTCAGGGTGTGAGAGAGGCAGGTTGAGGTGGCCAGGGTCAGGGTGTGAGAGAGGCAGGTTGAGGTGGCCAGGGTCAGGGTGTGAGAGAGGCAGGTTGAGGTGTCCAGGGTCAGGGTGTGAGAGAGGCAGGTTGAGGTGGCCAGGGTCAGGGTGTGAGAGAGGCAGGTTGAGGTGTCCAGGGTCAGGGTGTGAGAGAGGCAGGTTGAGGTGTCCAGGGTCAGGGTGTGAGAGAGGCAGGTTGAGGTGTCCAGGGTCAGGGTGTGAGAGAGGCAGGTTGAGGTGTCCAGGGTCAGGGTGTGAGAGAGGCAGGTTGAGGTGTCCAGGGTCAGGGTGTGAGAGAGGCAGGTGGAGGTGTCCAGGGTCAGGGTGTGAGAGAGGCAGGTTGAGGTGTCCAGGGTCAGGGTGTGAGAGAGGCAGGTTGAGGTGTCCAGGGTCAGGGTGTGAGAGAGGCAGGTTGAGGTGTCCAGGGTCAGGGTGTGAGAGAGGCAGGTTGAGGTGTCCAGGGTCAGGGTGTGAGAGAGGCAGGTTGAGGTGGCCAGAGTCAGGGTGTGAGAGAGGCAGGTTGAGGTGTCCAGGGTCAGGGTGTGAGAGAGGCAGGTTGAGGTGTCCAGGGTCAGGGTGTGAGAGAGGCAGGTTGAGGTGTCCAGGGTCAGGGTGTGAGAGAGGCAGGTTGAGGTGTCCAGGGTCAGGGTCAGGGTGTGAGAGAGGCAGGTTGAGGTGGCCAGGGTCAGAGTAGTGCAGAAGATGTTGTATGCTTAGGCAGTGAAGAAAGTAGAGGGTGGATCAAGGGTGAGGGATTCTGAGAGGATCCCTGTGAATAGTAGATCTGTGCCAGAACAGAGGGATAGGCCAATGAGTGATTTATGCTTCAGTAAGGTTGGCTTCTTAGCGTTCATAGCAATGGGTATCAACTGTACCGCAGAGATGGAACGTAAGTCACAGAACATAGATGTTGTGGAGGCAGCTGCAGAGAAGTACTTGATTTGACTTCAGAAGTGTTACAGGGTGTTTTGAGTGGTGGTGTCGCGTCCTCCCAGGTCATGGAGGATCAGATAGGGTTAAAGTAGTGGAATAAGGTGATGGGTTTTTTATTACATTTTTCCAGTTTCCCCTTTTCCCATTTTGTATCACAAAGTGTAATGGATTTATACTATAGTTCAGTGTAGTTCAGTGTAATGGATTTATACTATAGTTCAGTGTAGTTCAGTGTAATGGATTTATACTATAGTTCAGTGTAGTTCAGTGTAATGGATTTATACTATAGTTCAGTGTAGTTCAGTGTAATGGATTTATACTATAGTTCAGTGTAGTTCAGTGTAATGGATTTATACTATAGTTCAGTGTAATGGATTTATACTATAGTTCAGTGTAGTTCAGTGTAATGGATTTATACTATAGTTCAGTGTAGTTCAGTGTAATGGATTTATACTATAGTTCAGTGTAGTTCAGTGTAATGGATTTATACTATAGTTCAGTGTAGTTCAGTGTAATGGATTTATACTATAGTTCAGTGTAGTTCAGTGTAATGGATTTATACTATAGTTCAGTGTAGTTCAGTGTAATGGATTTATACTATAGTTCAGTGTAGTTCAGTGTAATGGATTTATACTATAGTTCAGTGTAGTTCACTGTAATGGATTTATACTATAGTTCAGTGTAGTTCAGTGTAATGGATTTATACTATAGTTCAGTGTAGTTCAGTGTAATGGATTTATACTATAGTTCAGTGTAGTTCAGTGTAATGGATTTATACTATAGTTCAGTGTAGTTCAGTGTAATGGATTTATACTATAGTTCAGTGTAGTTCAGTGTAATGGATTTATACTATAGTTCAGTGTAGTTCAGTGTAATGGATTTATACTATAGTTCAGTGTAGTTCAGTGTAATGGATTTATACTATAGTTCAGTGTAGTTCAGTGTAATGGATTTATACTATAGTTCAGTGTAGTTCAGTGTAATGGATTTATACTATAGTTCAGTGTAGTTCAGTGTAATGGATTTATACTTATAGTTCAGTGTAGTTCAGTGTAATGGATTTATACTATAGTTCAGTGTAGTTCAGTGTAATGGATTTATACTATAGTTCAGTGTAGTTCAGTGTAATGGATTTATACTATAGTTCAGTGTAGTTCAGTGTAATGGATTTATATTATAGTTCAGTGTAGTTCAGTGTAATGGATTTTATACTATAGTTCAGTGTAGTTCAGTGTAATGGATTTATACTATAGTTCAGTGTAGTTCAGTGTAATGGATTTATACTATAGTTCAGTGTAGTTCAGTGTAATGGATTTATACTATAGTTCAGTGTAGTTCAGTGTAATGGATTTATACTATAGTTCAGTGTAGTTCAGTGTAATGGATTTATACTATAGTTCAGTGTAGTTCAGTGTAATGGATTTATACTATAGTTCAGTGTAGTTCAGTGTAATGGATTTATACTATAGTTCAGTGTAGTTCAGTGTAATGGATTTATACTATAGTTCAGTGTAGTTCAGTGTAATGGATTTATACTATAGTTCAGTGTAGTTCAGTGTAATGGATTTATACTATAGTTCAGTGTAGTTCAGTGTAATGGATTTATACTATAGTTCAGTGTAGTTCAGTGTAATGGATTTATACTATAGTTCAGTGTAGTTCAGTGTAATGGATTTATACTATAGTTCAGTGTAGTTCAGTGTAATGGATTTATACTATAGTTCAGTGTAGTTCAGTGTAATGGATTTATACAATAGTTCAGTGTAGTTCAGTGTAATGGATTTATACTATAGTTCAGTGTAGTTCAGTGTAATGGATTTATACTATAGTTCAGTGTAGTTCAGTGTAATGGATTTATACTATAGTTCAGTGTAGTTCAGTGTAATGGATTTATACTATAGTTCAGTGTAGTTCAGTGTAATGGATTTATACTATAGTTCAGTGTAGTTCAGTGTAATGGATTTATACTATAGTTCAGTGTAGTTCAGTGTAATGGATTTATACTATAGTTCAGTGTAGTTCAGTGTAATGGATTTATACTATAGTTCAGTGTAGTTCAGTGTAATGGATTTATACTATAGTTCAGTGTAGTTCAGTGTAATGGATTTATACTATAGTTCAGTGTAGTTCAGTGTAATGGATTTATACTATAGTTCAGTGTAGTTCAGTGTAATGGATTTATACTATAGTTCAGTTGGTGTCGGTAATGCAGCATATTGGATGCCAACCGCAGTTAAACTCCACCGAATAAGAAGAAGAACTGACCCAATCAATGCTTCAGAGAGTGAATCTAGGACTGAAAGCATAAGCTACAGCTAGCTAGCACTGCAGTGCATAAAATGTGGTGAGTAGTTGACTCAAAGAGAGAGAAAGACAATAGTTGAACAGTTTTGAACAAATTAATTTCCTCAAAAATTAAGGAGAAGCAAGAGATAGAGAGAGCTAGCTATATTTTGTTGTATTTTTTTCCCCTTTCAGTTAGCTAGCGAATGCAGCTGGCTAGTTTAGCCTACTCAACCACCCGGCTCAAACAGAGAGGGATGCTATGTTAGCTAGCTGTCTATGGCTATCCAGCACTGGAACTCTTCCAAGTCAAGGTAGCTTTTGGTTTTATTAATTTATTGCCACCGGGTCCCACCAGTGTAACTGCTAAACTGCTTGCTGTACACTGTACGATTGTAGCGGATTTACTAACATGTTAGTTCTAGTAGCTATGTTGACTATGTCGTGACAGTGATGACTGTGTAGCTGTTAGCGGCCATGATATGAAGGTTTGGCTTGGAAAGGTTTTTTTCCCTGGTCACAGACATCTGATGTGTTGTGCACTGAAGTCCACAAGCGAAGGGAAAAGGTGAGAGGAGGAGAGCAGGTAGATAGATGCGAGAAGAAATTATACAACATGCTGTTGGTATGTGGCTGCTGTGATCATGCTGTTGGTATGTGGCTGCTGTGATCATGCTGTTGGTATGTGGCTGCTGTGATCATGCTGTTGGTATGTGGCTGCTGTGATCATGCTGTTGGTATGTGGCTGCTGTGATCATGCTGTTGGTATGTGGCTGCTGTGATCATGCTGTTGGTATGTGCTGCTGTGATCATGCTGTTGGTATGTGGCTGCTGTGATCATGCTGTTTGTATGTGGCTGCTATGAAAGTGAACTCTGTTTGCGGGTGATCAGGGATGTATTATTTCCACAGATTCTGTTGAAAAACGTTTCTTAAACGGAAGCAAATGGAACGAAATGGGGATAAACATACCTGAATTTGTCCAATAGAAATTCTAATTTGCAACTGTTGGACTAATGATTACACCCTAGATCAGCTAGATGCAGGCCAGAGAGTGCAAGGCGGTATTGAATGTGTCACTGTCTGTAACCTTGACACATTTTTCTCTCGACCTGTGCACCTACGTTGTAAACGTTCATTCATAGGCTAGTTTGTAGCAACTTCATGATGGGTTCAGGGAACATGTTAGGATTATGTAGTAGCCTAAACCTAGCAATGTTACATTGAGCTGGGTGGATGGAATATGAAGGAGAGTCATCCAACATGCTGTAATAGAAATAAGGCCATGCGCATCAAAAAATCAGCATCCTTCCTAATCTTAATCGTCTCCAACCGCCACTGGTGTGTGTGTGTACATGTCAATGACCCTTATATGATTTGACATGCCCTGGTATTATCAGACTTGGAAAACGGCTGTCTGATGCGTGAAACCTGCTAATTCTTTCATCAGTTATGTTTCTGTGCATTTTAGTATATATCAATGTTGGACCTTCTCTTAAAATCCTTTAAATTGTAAATTAACACAAAGGCCATGTGCTACCTTCAACATAACAATGTTGTCATTGAACCAGTGTTATTTAGTCCTTTATTATGACAACTAATGTTCTTGTTTTTATCCCATTTCCTATAAAGGGGAAGGAGGCTGCTTTTTGGAAGTGGTGTGGAATGGTTGGGGCGCTGCGGTCACTCCTTCCAGTTCCTGTTCCTGTATTGGCCGTCACAGCTACAGCTTCCAAGGCTACGAGGAAGAGCATAGGGTGTCATCTGACCCGGTAGAGACGTTTTCACGATTTCTCCCAGAGTTGGAGTCAAAGCGGCCTGAGACCCCCCAAGGACTGTGAAATACTGTAAGAGAATTGAAGACTGTTCTTTACTGTACAACAAGGTTTATCAGCATTTACCTGGACACACTGGAAAACAGAGGTCACAGGTCAGGGATCCCTCTGTAGCCAATAGGAGATGAGGGGCGGGGCTAGTTTGACCAGGTGAAGCAGGTAGATTGAGCTACACAGCTGTCTCACATTCACAACGAATTCCACATAATTTAACCTCTCCTACTTATACACTAATGATTCCACATCATTTAACCTCTCACCTCTCCTACTTATACACTAATGATTCATTTTTTTACATTTTAGTCATTTAGTAGATGCTCTTATCCAGAGCGACTTACAGTTTTAGTGAGTGCATACATTTTTCATACTGATTCCACATCATTTAACCTTTAACCTCTCCTACTTGTACACTAATGATTCCACATCATTTAACCTTTAAAGGGGCAATCTTATGTTGCTACATACTTTTTTTACTTGAAGAATATAAGTTATAAATGCCTCATGAGCTTAGTTCAACTGTCGTACCCCATCAGAACCCAAAATATAAGCTTGTTTTACTCCAATGTTTGTAAAATGTCTGCTAAAATGACTAAAATGTAAACATTGTAAATGTAAACAAACACTATTTAGCCTCAAAACATGGTTCAAACTATCATGTTGATATCATGGATGGTTAGTCCTTGTATCCATAGCTCTGTCTAGGAATTTGCGAGTGGTTACATTTCTCCAGGCCCATTTGATATTTTAGTCATTTAGCAGATATTCTTATCCAGAGCGACTTACAGTTAGTGAGTGCATACATTTTCATACTGGCCACCAGTGGGAAACGAACCCACAACCTTGGCGTTGCAAGCGCCATGCTCTACCAACTGAGCTACACGGGGCCCATCACTCAGCATTTTACCAAAACAGAGGCAGAGGCCGCGGTGTTAACGTTTCAACTGCTGATTTCCCCATTAACATCTCACTGCCTGGGGAGTGTTTATGCTCTATCCCCTTAATGTATTCTGCAGAATAAACCCCATTTACATTTTAAAAAAATGTGTCACCATGTTCTATCTGAAAGGGCGAAAATAAAGTGACTGATATTATCCGTACATCGACAGCCAGCCAGCCAAACCTCAAGCGAGCCAGGTGATGTAGATCCATCATGGCACCCAGGAGGTGATGCAGTTGCGTAGTGACGCAGTTGAAAAGCTGCCACTGTCACGGCTGGGGGACGCGCTGGGGCGGACGGCTGAGCTGGGGCTGGTTGGCAGGGGCAGCAGCAAGCCGTTACGAACTGGCTGTAGCAACGCAGCAGCATCGACCGGACAGGCTTGGGACAACACGGGATCAGAAAGATTATTCAAACCTAGAGCGTGAGTAACTGTCACAAACTATTATCACTACGATGTATACTATTTAAAAGCGGACTTTATGACAACTAGTTTAGTTTTAATAGTTAGCTAGCCGGGTAGACATTCCGAATGCCACTGCAGTCGAGTCCCATTCAGTGCGGCTCAGTGACTGACTGAGTGACTGACTGAGTGAGTGATATTACTGGAGGCCTCCAAGGGGTTGGCTGAAAACTGCATCAGAAAAATAACAGTACAGTTGAATTGTGCTGGACCGGCTGGCCAGTCCGGGCTCGACAGTTATGTTTAGCTAACGTTAGCTGTATCGCTAGGATAGCAACTACGTACTGTAGGCTAGCAGTTTAGCTAGCAGTTTAGCTAGCTCAGTTAGCTCAGCTCATCCATTGGCTCAGCAGCAAGCCTGTCGCAGCTTAATTCAAGCCCTACGCAGCAACTCACATGTGTGCTAAAATAGCCACTGACTAGCAAGTCACATTATTATCGTTGTAACTCGATTGTGTTTGACTGTTGTCCCAGGATGATGAACAAGTCCCCTTTATCAATATAGACGTTACGATGTTATTATCAAGTAGTTAACTGATAGTTTTCACATAGCTAGAGTGTCGTACTAGCGAAACAAACTTTTCCCCCGTCAACAACAAGCACGCAGTAGCGGTCTGTCATCAGTGACATGCCTATATATTAGGCGGCCTAGGCGCTTCTGATCGGTCAGCATTTAGAAGTGACACCCACTATCACCATGGGCGCCTGAAATGTTCGCTTAATATATAATAATAATAATAATAATATGACATTTAGCAGACGCTTTTATCCAAAGCGACTTACAGTCATGCGTGCATACATTTTTACATATGGGTGGTCCCGGGGATCGAACCCACTACCCTGGCGTTACAAGCGCCATGCTCTACCAATTGAGATACAAAAAAAAAGTATATATCCTGCAATTCTACACTGTTTCTTAACAGGGGGAATGCATATTTATGAACAGAACACACCTGTATTTCTTAGGTTTTGCCACAATAAATTATATAAAAAGTGTTTTAATGACTAGATCACTAATCAACTCACTATCCTGAAAATCCCTCCCCTAATAATTAATTGACAGGTCTGAAACCCTACCAACTCTGTGAGTCTCACAAACATCCCACCCCTTCCCACCCACAGTGATGATCAAAAATGTTATGAATTGATTTTGCATTTTAATGAGGGAAATAAGTATTTGACCCCCCTCTCAATCAGAAAGATTTCTGGCTCCCAGGTGTCTTTTATACAGGTAACGAGCTGAGATTAGGAGCACACTCTTAAAGGGAATGCTCCTAATCTCAGTTTGTTACCTGTATAAAAGACACCTGTCCACAGAAGCAATCAATCAATCAGATTCCAAACTCTCCACCATGGCCAAGACCAAAGAGCTCTCCAAGGATGTCAGGGACAAGATTGTAGACAATTTTACATTTTAGTCATTTAGCAGACGCTCTTATCCAGAGTGACTTACAGTTAGTGAATGCATACATGTTTTTTTGTTTGTTTTGTTATTTTTTCATACTGGCCCCCCGTGGGAAACAAACCCACATCCCTGCCGGCCAAACCCTCCCCTACCTTGGACGACGCTGGACCAATTGTGCGCCGCCCACGGATCTCCCGGTCGCGGCCGGCTGCGACAGAGCCTGGACTCGAACCAGGATCTCTAGTGGCACAGCTAGCACTGCGATGCAGTGCCTTAGACACTGCGCCACTCAGGAGTATAGTAGACCTATACAAGGCTGGAATGGGCTACAAGACCATCGCCAAGCAACTTGGTGAGAAGGTGACAACAGTTGTTGCGATTATTCGCAAATGGAAGAAACACAAAATAACTGTCAATCTCCCTCGGCCTGGGGCTCCATGCAAGATCTCACCTGGTGGAGTTGCAATGATCATGAGAACGGTGAGGAATCAGCCCAGAACTACACTGGAGGTTCTTGTCAATGATCTCAAGACAGCTGGGACCATAGTCACCAAGAAAACAATTGGTAACACACTACGCCGTGAAGAACTGAAATCCTGCAGCGCCCGCAAGGTCCCCCTGCTCAAGAAAGCACATATAAAGGGCCGTCTGAAGTTTGCCAATGAACATCTGAATGATTCAGAGGAGAACTGGGTGAAAGTGTTGTGGTCAGATGAGACCAAAATGGAGCTCTTTGGCATCAACTCAACTCGGCGTGTTTGGAGGAGGAGGAATGCTGCCTATGACCACAAGAACACCATCCCCACTGTCAAACATGGAGGTGGAAACATTATGCTTTGGGGGTGTTTTTCTGCTAAGGGGACAGGACAACTTCACCGCATCAAAGGGACGATGGACGGGGCCATGTACCGGCAAATCTTGGGTGAGAACCTCCTTCACTCAGCCAGGGCATTGAAAATGGGTCGTGGATGGGTATTCCAGCATGACAATGACCCAAAACACACGGCCAAGGCAACAAAGGAGTGGCTCAAGAAGAAGCACATTAAAGTCCTGGAGTGGCCTAGCCAGTCTCCAGACCTTAATCCCATAGAAAATCTGTGGAGGGAGCTGAAGGTTCGAGTTGCCAAACGTCAGCCTCGAAACCTTAATGACTTGGAGAAGATCTGCAAAGAGGAGTGGGACAAAATCCCTCCTGAGATGTGTGCAAACCTGGTGGCCAACTACAAGAAACATCTGACCTCTGTGATTGCCAACAAGGGTTTTGCCACCAAGTACTAAGTCATGTTTTGCAGAGGGGTCAAATACTTATTTCCCTCATTAAAATGTCTCTCACTGTTCAAATAAACCTACCATTAAAATTATAGACTGATCATGTCTTTGTCAGTGGGCAAACGTACAAAATCAGCAGGGGATTAAATACTTTTTTCCCTCACTGTATGGAATCATGTAGTAACCAAAAAAGTGTTAAACAAATCTAAATATATTTTATATTTGAGATTCTTCAAATAGCCACCCTTTGCCTTGATGACAGCTTTGCACACTCTTGGCATTCTCTCAACCAGCTTCATGAGGTAGTCACCTGGAATGCATTTCAATTAACAGGTGTGCCTTCTTAAAAGTTAATTTGTGGAATTTCTTTCTTTAATGCGTTTGAGCCAATCAGTTGTGTTGTGACAAGGTAGGGGGGGTATACAGAAGATATAGTGTAATTGTCTTTAGGACAGCTGTTTTTTAGTTATGACATTCGTGTTTCTTTACGTAATATGTAATTGTTGTACTGTATGTGTGTCTATAGTTTTGTTCAATGTTGTGTTAGTGTGTAGTTTTGTCTGAAACTTTGTTCCCCCTGCTGCTGTTGGACCAGGTCTCTCTTGAAAAATAGATTTTATCTCAATGAGAAAAACCTGTATAAATAAAGCTAAATAAAATAGAAAAAATAAAAACAGACACATCTCAACATCAATTGTTCAGAGGAGGAGGAGAAGACTGTGTGAATCAGTCCTGAATGGTCAAATTGCTGCAAAGAAACCACTTCTAAAGGACACCAATAGGGCCAAGAAACAGGAGCAATGGACATTAGACCGGTGGAAATGTGTCCTTTGGTCTTTGAGATTTTTGGTTCAAACCGTTGTGTCTATGTGAGACGCGGTGTGGGTGACCGGATGATCTCCGCATGTGTATTTCCCACCGTAAAGCATGGAGGAGGAGGTGTTATGGTGTGGGGGTGCTTTGCTGGTGACACTATCTGTGATTTATTTAGAATTCAGGGCACACTTAACCAGCATGGCTACCACAGCATTCTGCAGCGATACGCCATCCCATCTGGTTTGGGCTTAGTGGGACTATCATTTGTTTTTCAACAGGACAATGACCCAACAAATCAAATCAAATCAAATTTTATTGGCCACATGCACCGAATACAACAGGTGCAGACATTACAGTAAAATGCTTACTTACAGCCCTTAACCAACAGTGCATTTATTTTTAATAAATAAAGTAAAATAAAACAACAACAAAAAAGTGTTGAGAAAAAAAGAGCAGAAGTAAAATAAAATAACAGTAGGGAGGCTATATATATACAGGGGGGTACCGGTGCAGAGTCAATGTGCGGGGGCACCGGCTAGCTGAGGTAGTTGAAGTAATATGTACATGTTTTAGAGTTAAAGTGACTATGCATAAATAATTAACAGAGTAGCAGCAGCGTAAAAATATGGGGTGGGGGGTGGGGGTGGAGGGGCAGTGCAAATAGTCTGGGTAGCCATGATTAGCTGTTCAGGAGTCTTATGGCTTGGGGGTAGAAGCTGTTGAGAAGTTTTTTGGACCTAGACTTGGCACTCCGGTACTGCTTGCCGTGCGGTAGCAGAGAGAACATTCTATGACTAGGGTGGCTGGAGTCTTTGACAATTTTGAGGGCCTTCCTCTGACACTGCCTGGTATAGAGGTCCTGGATGGCAGGAAGCTTGGCCCCAGTGATGTACTGGGCCGTACGCACTACCCTCTGTAGTGCCTTGCGGTCGGAGGCCAAGCAGTTGCCATACCAGGCGGTGATGCAACCAATCAGGATGCTCTCGATGGTGCAGCTGTAGAATTTCTTGAGGATCTGAGGACCCATGCCAAATCTTTTCAGTCTCCTGAGGGGGAATAGGCTTTGTCGTGCCCTCTTCACGACTGTCTTGGTGTGTTTGGACCATGATAGTTCGTTGGTGATGTGGACACCAAGGAACTTGAAGCTCTCAACCTGTTCCACTACAGCCCTGTCGATGAGAATGGGGGCGTGCTCAGTCCTATTTTTTATCCTGTAGTCCACAATCATCTCCTTTGTCTTGGTCACGTTGAGAGAGAGATTGTTATCCTGGCACCACACGGCCAGGTCTCTGACCTCCTCCCTATAGGCTGTCTCATTGTTGTCGGTGATCAGGCCTACTGCTGTTGTGTCGTCGGCAAACTTAATGATGGTGTTGGAGTCGTGGCTGGCCATGCAGTCATGGGTGAACAGGGAGTACAGGAGGGGACTGAGCACGCACCCCTGAGGGGCCCCTGTGTTGAGGATCAGTGTGGCAGATGTGTTGTTACCTACCCTTACCTGGGGACGGCCCGTCAGGAAGTCCAGGATCCAGTTGCAGAGGGAGGTGTTTAGTCCCAGGATCCTTAGCTTAGTGATGAGCTTTGAGGGCACTATGGTGTTGAATGCTGAGCTGTAGTCAATGAATAGCATTCTCACGTAGGTGTTCCTCTTGTCCAGGTGGGAAAGGGCAGTGTGGAGTGCAATAGAGATTGCATCATCTGTGGATCTGTTGGGGCGGTATGCAAATTGGAGTTCAAATCAAATCAAATTTTATTGGTCACATGCGCCGAATACAACAGGTGCAGACATTACAGTGAAATGCTTACTTACAGCCCTTAACCAACAGTGCATTTATTTTTAATAAATAAAGTAAAATAAAACAACAACAAAAAAAGTGTTGAGAAAAAAAAGAGCAGAAGTAAAATAAAGTGACAGTAGGGAGGCTATATATACAGTAAAATAAAGTGACAGTAGGGAGGCTATATATACAGGGGGGTACCGTTGCAGAGTCAATGTGCGGGGGCACCGGCTAGTTGAGGTAATATGTACATGTGGGTAGAGTTAAAGTGACTATGCATAAATACTTAACAGAGTAGCAGCAGCGTAAAAAGGATGGGGTGGGGGGGCAGTGCAAATAGTCCGGGTAGCCATGATTAGCTGTTCAGGAGTCTTATGGCTTGGGGGTAGAAGCTGTTGAGAAGTCTTTTGGACCTAGACTTGGCACTCCGGTACCGCTTGCCGTGCGGTAGCAGAGAGAACAGTCTATGACTAGGGTGGCTGGAGTCTTTGACAATTTTGAGGGCCTTCCTCTGACACCGCCTGGTATAGAGGTCCTGGATGGCAGGGAGCTTTTCCCCAGTGATGTACTGGGCCGTACGAGTTGGTGTAGGGTTTCTGGGATAATGGTGTTGATGTGAGCCATAACCAGCCTTTCAAAGCACTTCATGGCTACAGACGTCAGTGCTACGGGTCGGTAGTCATTTAGGCAGGTTATCTTAGTGTCCTTGGGCACGGGGACTATGGTGGTCTGCTTGAAACATGTTGGTATTACAGACTCAGTCAGGGACATGTTGAAAATGTCAGTGAAGACACTTGCCAGTTGGTCAGCACATGCTCGGAGTACACGTCCTGGTAATCCGTCTGGCCCTGCGGCCTTGTGAATGTTGACCTGCTTAAAAGTCTTACTCACATCGGCTACGGAGAGTGTGATCACATAGTCATCCGGAACAGCTGGTGCTCTCATGCATGCTTCAGTGTTGCTTGCCTCGAAGCGAGCATAGAAGTGGTTTAGCTCGTTTGGAAGTCTTGTGTCACTGGGCAGCTCGCGGCTGTGCTTCCCTTTGTAGTCTAATAGTTTTCAAGCCCTGCCACATCCGACGAGCGTCAGAGCCGGTGTAGTACGATTCAATCTTAGTCCTGTATTGACTCTTTGCCTGTTTGATGGTTCGTCGGAGGGCATAGCGGGATTTCTTATAAGCGTCCGGGTTAGAGTCCCGCTCCTTGAAAGCGGCAGCTCTACCCTTTAGCTCAGTGCGGATGTTTCCTGTAATCCATGGCTTCTGGTTGGGGTATGTACTTACGGTCACTGTGGGGATGACATCATCTATGCACTTATTGATGAAGCCAGTGACTGATGTGGTGTACTCCTCAATGCTGTCTGAAGAATCCCGGAACATGTTCCAGTCTGTGCTAGCAAAACAGTCCTGTATCTTAGCATCTGCGTCATCTGACCACTTTTTTATTAACCGAGTCACTGGTGCTTCCTGCTTTAGTTTTTGCTTATAAGCAGGAATCAGGAGGATAGAGTTATGGTCAGATTTGCCAAATGGAGGGCGAGGGAGAGCTTTGTATGCGTCTCTGTGTGTGGAGTAAAGGTGGTCTAGAGTTTTTTTCCCTCTGGTTGCACATTTAACATGCTGGTAGAAATTAGGTAGAACGGATTTAAGTTTCCCTGCATTAAAGTCCCCGGCCACTAGGAGCGCTGCCTCTGGATGAGCGTTTTCCTGTTCACTTATGGCCTTATACAGCCCATTCAGTGCAATCTTAATGCCAGCATTGGTTTGGTGGTAAATAGACAGCTATGAAAAATATAGATAAACTCTATTGGTAAATAGTGTGGTCTACACTTTATCATAAGATACTCTACATCAGGCGAGCAAAACCTCGAGACTTCCTTAGTATTTGATTTTGTGCACCAGCTGTTGTTTACAAATATACACAGACCGCCACCCCTTGGCCTCCTCAATCCCCCGACCTCAATTCAATTGAGATGTTTGGGATGAGTGGTACGGCAGAGTGAAGGAAAAGCAGCCAACAAGTGCTCAGCATATGTGGAAACTCCTTCAAGACTGTTGGAAAAGCATTCCAGGTGAAGCTGGTTGAGAGAATGCCAAGAGTGTGCAAAGCTGTCATCAAGGCAAAGGGTGGCTATTTTGAAGAATCTGAAATATAAAATTTATTTAGATTTGTTTAACACTTTTTTTAGTTTACTACAAAAAAACTACTACTACTACTACTGGAGCTGAGTACCGCACCTCAAATGTTCTACTGCTTGAGCTCCTGTTCCTCTTATTGAATATTAGCTCAAAAGTATTGTGGAGCTCCTGCAC
Source organism: Coregonus clupeaformis (assembly GCF_020615455.1). Taxonomy (NCBI): domain Eukaryota; kingdom Metazoa; phylum Chordata; class Actinopteri; order Salmoniformes; family Salmonidae; genus Coregonus; species Coregonus clupeaformis. The sequence continues at coordinate 10,928,392 of NC_059219.1, forward strand.
CGAAATATAAACAGTAGCAGCACCCAAAATGAGTACCGGAACCTATTTCAGTCCAAGTCAAGCACTGGTAAGAAGTAATCCGGTAGGCCTATTTATGACGTTTCCAGAGATCAGAGCATGACATTTTTCTCTTTCACGTTGAGTGGTTATCGAAAGGGAGAGAGCTGGAAAGATTTTTCAAATACATTGAGGAACTATTGTAATTCTCAATGGATGTAAAAACAGACTTAGTTTGCATGCTGTTTGAGGTGAAGAAAACATTACTTTGAGAAGCTCCACAGCTCATTAGTGGTGGTGTGTTAAGCCAATCAGAAATACTATCAGATCCCCAAATGGGCACATTTATGCCTCCATTAGCGTTCAGGCCAGGTAACCTCTAGGACTACTTCTATGCGTGCGCATCCTTACTCAACATTGACAGGAGCGCTCCAAACCAAAGACAATGACTAAATTGACAACTCGTAAATGGAATGAAATAAATCAAAACTTGTTTCCACAACTGTAGCATAGGCATAGGTTGTGCACTGTGCAAACTATGTGTCCACTCTGACAATGAGAACAGTAAAATACTTTAATAATATTATTGAATGCATTAAAATAAATTACTGTAACCAAAGTAACAAACATGGTAGATTAGAAATTATAGGAATTAACGGTAAATGTACTACTGGTGATTTTTGTAATGGGGAATTGAAATACACTGACAATCAAACGCAAACAATTCACACAATGAAGTTATGAAACAATTAATGTACACATATTTGCGGGAGAGAGCGCATTCTGGAGAGTTGTGCATCTGGGCGCATGTTCAATCTGACACCTGCATTGGCCATGCAGTATTTACGGTGATACGGCCTCAGCAGGAGTCAGGGCATTCATACTTCCTGCTCTTCACGGAGCAGTTCAGAGCTGTTGTCAAGGAAGTGAGTTTGTGTTTATACAGGATGTACCGCCCCCACCTACCGTCAACCAATCATGTCAATGCGGAGCTATACAAAGCCCTCCACATTGTTAGAAAATTTGGGAGGCGCATGGCGATGCGGTACAGAGCTCCATTTGGCCTCTGCATGCCTCTGGAGGCTCCGCAATTGCAATTGCGTAACACCTTCCATATGGAGCCACCGGCCACATTTTCAGATTAAGCATTAATTGGCTTTTAGTCTAGGCCTCCGCAATGGATTAGTTCACCGAGATGGGATCAAATCTACAGTGCATTCGGAAAGTATTCAGACCCCTTGACTTTTTCCACATTGTTACAAGGTCTCCTGTAGCTCAGTTGGTAGAGCACGGTGCTTGCAACGACAGGGTTGTGGGTTCGATTCCCACGGGGGGCCAGTAAGAAAAAAAAGTAATAATTATGCACTCACTAACTGTAAGTCGCTCTGGATAAGAGCGTCTGCTAAATGACTAAAATGTAAATGTAAAATGTTACGTTACAGCCTTACTCTAAAATTGATTAAATTGTTTTTTCCCCCCTCAATCTACACACAATACCCCATAATGACAAAGCAAAAACAGGTTTTTAGTAATATTTGCAAATGTATTAACATTTAAAACTGAAATATCACATTTACGTAAGTATTCAGACCCTTTACTCTGTACTTTGTTGAAGCACCTTTGGCAGCGATTGCAGCCTCGAGTCTTCTTGGGTATGATGCTACAAGCTTGGCACACCTGTATTTGGGGAGTTTCTCCCTTTCTTCTCTGCAGATCCTCTCAAGCTCTGTCAGGTTGGATGGGGAGTGTTGCTGCACAGCTATTTTCAGGTCTCTCCAGAGATGTTCGATCGGGTTAAAGTCCGGGCTCTGGCTGGGCCACTCAAGGACATTCAGAGACTTGTCCCGAAGCCACTCCTACGTTGTCTTGGCTGTGTGCTTAGGGTCGTTGTCCTGTTGGAAGGTGAAATTTCGTCCCAGTCTGAGGTCCTGAGCGCTGTGGAGCAGGTTTTCATCAAGGATCTCTCTGTACTTTGCTCCGGTCATCTTTCCTTCGATCCTGCCTAGTCTCCCAGTCCCTGCTGCTGAAAAATATCCCCACACCATGATGCTCCTGATGTGACGCTTGGCATTCAGGCCCAAGAGTTCAATCTTGGTTTCATCAGACCAGAGAATCTTGTTTCTCATAGTCTGAGAGTCTTTAGGTGCCTTTTGGCAAACTCCAAGTGGGCTGTTATGTGCCTTTTACTGAGGAGTGGCTTCCGTCTGGCCACTCTACCATAAAGGCCTGATTGGTGGAGTGCTGCAGAGCTGGTTGTCCTTCTGGAAGGTTCTCCCATCTCCACAGAGGAACTCTGGAGCACTGTCAGAGTGTCCATCGAGTTCTTGGTCACCTCCCTGACCATGGCCCTTCTCCCCCGATTGCTTAGTTTGGCCGGGCGGCCAGCTCTAGGAAGAGTCTTGGTGGTTCCAAACTTCTTCCATTTAAGAATGATGGAGGCCACTGTGTTCTTGGGGACCTTCAATGCTGCAGAAATGTTTTGGTACCCTTCCCCAAATCTGTACCTCGACACAATCCTGTCTCTGAGCTCTACGGACAATTCCTTCGACCTCATGGCTTGTTCTTTTCTCTGACATGCACTGTCAACTGTGGGACCTTATATAGACAGGTGTGTGCCTTTCCAAATCATGTCCAATCAATTGAATTTACCACAGGTGGACTCCAATCAAGTTGTAGAAATATCTCAAGGATGATCAATGGAAACAGGATGCACCTGAGCTCAATTTCGAGTCTCATAGCAAAGGGTCTGAATACTTATGTAAAAAATGGTATTTCTGTTTTTTATTGCAAAAATGGCTAAAAACCTGTTTTCACTTTGTCATTATGGGGTATTGTGTGTAAATTGATGATGAAAACAAATAATTTAATCACTTTTAGATTAAGGCTGTAACATTACAAAATGTGGAAAAAGGAAGGGGTCTGAATACTTTCCGAATGCAGTGTATAGGGGTAAGGTGACTAGTTATCAGGATATATGATAAACAGAGTAGCAGCAGCATACAGTGGGGAGAACAAGTATTTGATACACTGCCGATTTTGCAGGTTTTCCTACTTACAAAGCATGTAGAGGTCTGTATTTTTATCATAGGTACACTTCAATTGTGAGAGACAGAATCTAAAACAAAAATCCAGAAAATCACATTGTATGATTTTTAAGTAATTAATTTGCATTTTATTGCATGACATAAGTATTTGATACATCAGAAAAGCAGAACTTAATATTTGGGACAGAAACCTTTGTTTGCAATTACAGAGATCATACGTTTCCTGTAGGTCTTGACCAGGTTTGCACACACTGCAGCAGGGATTTTGGCCCACTCCTCCATACAGACCTTCTCCAGATCCTTCAGGTTTCGGGGCTGTCGCTGGGCAATACGGACTTTCAGCTCCCTCCAAAGATTTTCTATTGGGTTCAGGTCTGGAGACTGGCTAGGCCACTCCAGGACCTTGAGATGCTTCTTACGGAGCCACTCCTTAGTTGCCCTGGCTGTGTGTTTCGGGTCGTTGTCATGCTGGAAGACCCAGCCACGACCCATCTTCAATGCTCTTACTGAGGGAAGGAGGTTGTTGGCCAAGATCTCGCGATACATGGCCCCATCCATCCTCCCCTCAATACGCTGCAGTCGTCCTGTCCCCTTTGCAGAAAAGCATCCCCAAAGAATTATATTTCCACCTCCATGCTTCACAGTTGGGATGGTGTTCTTGGGGTTGTACTCATCCTTCTTCTTCCTCCAAACACGGCGAGTGGAGTTTAGACCAAAAAGCTATATTTTTGTCTCATCAGACCACATGACCTTCTCCCATTCCTCCTCTGGATCATCCAGATGGTCATTGGCAAACTTCAGATGGGCCTGGACATGCGCTGGCTTGAGCAGGGGGACCTTGCGTGCGCTGCAGGATTTTAATCCATGACGGCGTAGTGTGTTACTAATGGTTTTCTTTGAGACTGTGGTCCCAGCTCTCTTCAGGTCATTGACCAGGTCCTGCCGTGTAGTTCTGGGCTGATCCCTCACCTTCCTCATGATCATTGATGCCCCACAGGGTGAGATCTTGCATGGAGCCCCAGACCGAGGGTGATTGACCATCTTGAATTTATAATCTAATCTAATAATTGCGCCAACAGTTGTTGCCTTCTCACCAAGCTGCTTGCCTATTGTCCTGTAGCCCATCCCAGCCTTGTGCAGGTCTACAATTTTAGCCCTGATGTCCTTACACAGCTCTCTGGTCTTGGCCATTGTGGAGAGGTTGGAGTCTGTTTGAGTGTGTGGACAGGTGTCTTTTATACAGGTAACGAGTTCAAACAAGTGCATTTAATACAGGTAATGAGTGGAGAACAGGAGGGCTTCTTAAAGAAAATCTAACAGGTCTGTGAGAGCCAGAATTCTTACTGGTTGGTAGGTGATCAAATACTTATGTCATGCAATAAAATGCAAATTAATTACTTAAAAATCATACAATGTGATTTTCTGGATTTTTGTTTTAGATTCCGTCTCTCACAGTTGAAGTGTACCTATGATAAAAATGACAGATCTCTACATGCTTTGTAAGTAGGAAAACCTGCAAAATCGGCAGTGTATCAAATACTTGTTCTCCCCACTGTATATGATGATTGTATGTGAGTGGGTGTGCGGGTGTGTAGAGTCAGTATAACACCGCCTGATATAGAGGTCCTGGATGGCAGGGAGCTCGGTCCCAGTGATGTAATGGGCTGTCCGCACCACCCTCATATTCTGCCTGGAGGTATCACTGATCTACCTCTCTTCTCTTTAGACTGACACATAGACTGGAGGTACAGTGGGTGGAAAAAGTATTTAGTCAGCCACCAATTGTGCAAGTTCTCCCACTTAAAAAGATGAGAGAGGCCTGTAATTTTCATCATAGGTACACATCAACTATGACAGACAAAATGAGAAAAAAAATCCAGAAAATCACATTGTAGGATTTTTAATGAATTTATTTGCAAATTATGGTGGAAAATAAGTATTTGGTCAATAACAAAAGTTTCTCAATACTTTGTTATATACCCTTTGTTGGCAATGACACAGGTCAAACGTTTTCTGTAAGTCTTCACAAGGTTTTCACACACTGTTGCTGGTATTTTGGCCCATTCCTCCATGCAGATCTCCTCTAGAGCAGTGATGTTTTGGAGCTGTCGCTGGGCAACACGGACTTTCAACTCCCTCCAAAGATTTTCTATGGGGTTGAGATCTGGAGACTGGCTAGGCCACTCCAGGACCTTGAAATGCTTCTTACGAAGCCACTCCTTCGTTGCCCGGGCGATGTGTTTGGGATCATTGTCATGCTGAAAGACCCAGCCACGTTTCATCTTCAATGCCCTTGCTGATGGAAGGAGGTTTTCACTCAAAATCTCACGATACATGGCCCCATTCATTCTTTCCTTTACACGGATCAGTCGTCCTGGTCCCTTTGCAGAAAAACAGCCCCAAAGCATGATGTTTCCACCCCCATGCTTCACAGTAGGTATGGTGTTCTTTGGATGCAACTCAGCATTCTTTGTCCTCCAGACACGACGAGTTGAGTTTTTACCAAAATGTTATATTTTGGTTTCATCTGACCATATTTCATCCAAATGCACTCTAGCAAACTTCAGACGGGCCTGGACATGTACTGGCTTAAGCAGGGGGACACGTGTGGCACTGCAGGATTTGAGTCCCTGGCGGCGTAGTGTGTTACTGATGGTAGGCTTTGTTACTTTGGTCCCAGCTCTCTGCAGGTCATTCACTAGGTCCCCCCCGTGTGGGTCTGGGATTTTTGCTCACCGTTCTTGTGATCATTTTGACCCCACGGGGTGAGATCTTGCGTGGAGCCCCAGATCGAGGGAGATTATCAGTGGTCTTGTATGTCTTCCATTTCCTAATAATTGCTCCCACAGTTGATTTCTTCAAACCAAGCTGCTTACCTATTGCAGATTCAGTCTTCCCAGCCTGGTGCAGGTCTACAATTTTGTTTCTGGTGTCCTTTGACAACTCTTTGGTCTTGGCCATAGTGGAGTTTGGAGTGTGACTGTTTGAGGTTGTGGACAGGTGTCCTTTATGCTGATAACAAGTTCAAACAGGTGCCATTAATACAGGTAACGAGTGGAGGACAGAGGAGCCTCTTAAAGAAGAAGTTACAGGTCTGTGAGAGCCAGAAATCTTGCTTGTTTGTAGGTGACCAAATACTTATTTTCCACCATAATTTGCAAATAAATTCATAAAAAATCCTACAATTTGATTTTCTGGATTTTGTCTGTCATAGTTGACGTGTACCTATGATGAAAATTACAGGCCTCATCTTTTTAAGTGGGAGAACTTGCACAATTGGTGGCTGACTAAATACTTTCCCCCCCACTGTATCACTGATCTACCTCTCTTTAGACTGACACAGACTGCAGGTATCACTGATCTTCTCTTTCTCACCTGAGAGCCGTGTGTGTGTGTGTGTGTGTGTGTGTGTGTGTGTGTGTCTTTAGGTGGTTGTAATGAGATTATGTGCAATCTTTTTTTCACGTGGAGAGCAGGGTGGCATCCAGCACGTGAGATTTCAAATAAGATGATTTTCATGTTTTTAACTAGGCTTATACATTCATGACTAATGATGTAATATAAAAGGTTGTGTGTTGCAGGGTGATGGCGGTGAATGTCTTCTCCATCTCTTCGGCTGTAGAGAACCTGAGTCGCCATGACATGCTGGCCTGGGTCAATGACTCTCTACAGCTCACCTACACCAAGATAGAACAACTGTGCTCAGGTAACATACACACTCAATCATTACAATTCATTATATTACAGGTAACACACTCACTCAATCATTACAATTCATTATATTTCATTACATATATTCATAAACAATATGTGCTAACTTATAAATGCCTCATGTTGATACAACTGTAGTATTTAATCACAACCTAGTCCTTTGTTTATGTGTGTGTGTGTGTGTGTGTGTGTGTGTGTGTGTGTGTGTATAGGTGCAGCGTATTGTCAGTTTATGGACATGCTGTTTCCTGGCTGTGTCCTGCTGAAGAAGGTGAAGTTCTCAGCCCGGCTGGAACATGAGTTCATCAACAACTTCAAGGTCCTACAGGCCTCCTTCAAGAGGATGGGGGTAGACAAGGTACCAACATACACACACACACACACACCCTAACACACACACACACACACACACACCAGAGGAGGCTGGTGTGGGGAGGACAGCTCATAATAATGTCTAAAGGAAACCATGTGTTTGATGTATTTGATACCATTCCACTCATTACAACGAGTCTGTCCTCCTTAATTAAGGTGCGACCAACCTCCTGTGCCTCACCCAAACACACACACACACCTACAGGCCTCCTCCAAGGTGCATCATCATCCTTAAGTGTGAACAGTTGATTGTGTAGCTCAATTAAGTCACTTTAAAACTGGGAATCATTAATGGTGAAACTGTCACGTCTGTTTGGGATATTATATTAAAACTGGGAATCATTAATGGTGAAACTGTCACGTCTGTTTGGGATATTATATTAAAGCTGGAATCATTAATGGTGAAACTGTCACGTCTGTTTGGGATATTACGACAGAGAAGTTACTGTATACAGTGAACACTGTTTTTTTCCTCTGACATCATTGCATGCAGGATAGAACAGCAGAATATGTTCTGCACTTTGTTTTAGCCCTGCCGGACGCTCCTCACCTCCGCTTTGGTCAACAAAACAATAACAAAGCAGCTGAGGCCAACAGTGGCGCTGTTTCCTCTAATGCGGCCTGTTTCCTCTAATGCGGCCTGTTTCCTCTAATGCGGCCTGTTTCCTCTAATGCGGCCTGTTTCCTCTAATGCGGCCTGTTTCCTCTAATGCGGCCTGTTTCCTCTAATGCGGCCTGTTTCCTCTAATGCGGACTGTTTCCTCTAATGCGGACTGTTTCCTCTAATGCGGCCTGTTTCCTCTAATGCGGCCTGTTTCCTCTAATGCGGACTGTTTCCTCTAATGCGGACTGTTTCCTCTAATGCGGACTGTTTCCTCTAATGCGGATTTGATGAACCATCCTGATCTTGTGAGCTTACATTGTGTTTGGCTACACGGATACAGTCTGGACACGACCACATTCAAACCGCTTGAGCCCGTCCCTCTCCTTGCACCGTATGGCCGGACCAATCAGCGTCCTTGATAATCTGGGGTGGTTTAGTTGATGGCGACCATGAGAAGCACTGAAGTCAAATCATAACAACAATGGCTGCTCTTGAGGAGGTTGGCAGCACTTATATCAGAACTGCAGGACATAACTTCATTGAAAGATCTGCAGATAACTGCATTGACTCTACTGTTTCACTCTTCTCCAGACTGAACCCAAATCTCCCTGTTGTGTGGTTGTTGGAGGACCAGATCAGAGAGGCTGTGAAGCTGGGGATCACTGCTGTGTGATTGTTGGAGGACCAGATCAGAGAGGCTGTGAAGCTGGGGATCACTGCTGTGTCGTTGTTGGAGGACCAGATCAGAGAGGCTGTGAAGCTGGGGATCACTGCTGTGTGGTTGTTGGAGGACCAGATCAGAGAGGCTGTGAAGCTGGGGATCACTGCTGTGTGGTTGTTGGAGGACCAGATCAGAGAGGCTGTGAAGCTGGGGATCACTGTTGTGTGGTTGTTGGAGGACCAGATCAGAGAGGCTGTGAAGCTGGGGATCACTGTTGTGTGGTTGTTGGAGGACCAGATCAGAGAGGCTGTGAAGCTGGGGATCACTGCTGTGTCGTTGTTGGAGGACCAGATCAGAGAGGCTGTGAAGCTGGGGATCACTGCTGTGTCGTTGTTGGAGGACCAGATCAGAGAGGCTGTGAAGCTGGGGATCACTGCTGTGTGGTTGTTGGAGGACCAGATCAGAGAGGCTGTGAAGCTGGGGATCACTGTTGTGTGGTTGTTGGAGGACCAGATCAGAGAGGCTGTGAAGCTGGGGATCACTGTTGTGTGGTTGTTGGAGGACCAGATCAGAGAGGCTGTGAAGCTGGGGATCACTGCTGTGTCGTTGTTGGAGGACCAGATCAGAGAGGCTGTGAAGCTGGGGATCACTGCTGTGTGGTTGTTGGAGGACCAGATCAGAGAGGCTGTGAAGCTGGGGATCACTGCTGTGTCGTTGTTGGAGGACCAGATCAGAGAGGCTGTGAAGCTGGGGATCACTGTTGTGTGGTTGTTGGAGGACCAGATCAGAGAGGCTGTGAAGCTGGGGATCACTGTTGTGTGGTTGTTGGAGGACCAGATCAGAGAGGCTGTGAAGCTGGGGATCACTGTTGTGTGGTTGTTGGAGGACCAGATCAGAGAGGCTGTGAAGCTGGGGATCACTGTTGTGTGGTTGTTGGAGGACCAGATCAGAGAGGCTGTGAAGCTGGGGATCACTGTTGTGTGGTTGTTGGAGGACCAGATCAGAGAGGCTGTGAAGCTGGGGATCACTGCTGTGTCGTTGTTGGAGGACCAGATCAGAGAGGCTGTGAAGCTGGGGATCACTGCTGTGTCGTTGTTGGAGGACCAGATCAGAGAGGCTGTGAAGCTGGGGATCACTGCTGTGTGGTTGTTGGAGGACCAGATCAGAGAGGCTGTGAAGCTGGGGATCACTGTTGTGTGGTTGTTGGAGGACCAGATCAGAGAGGCTGTGAAGCTGGGGATCACTGCTGTGTCGTTGTTGGAGGACCAGATCAGAGAGGCTGTGAAGCTGGGGATTACTGCTGTGTCGTTGTTGGAGGACCAGATCAGAGAGGCTGTGAAGCTGGGGATCACTGCTGTGTCGTTGTTGGAGGACCAGATCAGAGAGGCTGTGAAGCTGGGGATCACTGTTGTGTGGTTGTTGGAGGACCAGATCAGAGAGGCTGTGAAGCTGGGGATCACTGTTGTGTGGTTGTTGGAGGACCAGATCAGAGAGGCTGTGAAGCTGGGGATCACTGTTGTGTGGTTGTTGGAGGACCAGATCAGAGAGGCTGTGAAGCTGGGGATCACTGTTGTGTGGTTGTTGGAGGACCAGATCAGAGAGGCTGTGAAGCTGGGGATCACTGTTGTGTGGTTGTTGGAGGACCAGATCAGAGAGGCTGTGAAGCTGGGGATCACTGCTGTGTCGTTGTTGGAGGACCAGATCAGAGAGGCTGTGAAGCTGGGGATCACTGTTGTGTCGTTGTTGGAGGACCAGATCAGAGAGGCTGTGAAGCTGGGGATCACTGTTGTGTGGTTGTTGGAGGACCAGATCAGAGAGGCTGTGAAGCTGGGGATCACTGTTGTGTGGTTGTTGGAGGACCAGATCAGAGAGGCTGTGAAGCTGGGGATCACTGTTGTGTGGTTGTTGGAGGACCAGATCAGAGAGGCTGTGAAGCTGGGGATCACTGTTGTGTGGTTGTTGGAGGACCAGATCAGAGAGGCTGTGAAGCTGGGGATCACTGTTGTGTGGTTGTTGGAGGACCAGATCAGAGAGGCTGTGAAGCTGGGGATCACTGTTGTGTGGTTGTTGGAGGACCAGATCAGAGAGGCTGTGAAGCTGGGGATCACTGTTGTGTGGTTGTTGGAGGACCAGATCAGAGAGGCTGTGAAGCTGGGGATCACTGTTGTGTGGTTGTTGGAGGACCAGATCAGAGAGGCTGTGAAGCTGGGGATCACTGTTGTGTCGTTGTTGGAGGACCAAATCAGAGAGGCTGTGAAGCTGGGGATCACTGTTGTGTGGTTGTTGGAGGACCAGATCAGAGAGGCTGTGAAGCTGGGGATCACTGTTGTGTGGTTGTTGGAGGACCAGATCAGAGAGGCTGTGAAGCTGGGGATCACTGTTGTGTGGTTGTTGGAGGACCAGATCAGAGAGGCTGTGAAGCTGGGGATCACTGTTGTGTCGTTGTTGGAGGACCAGATCAGAGAGGCTGTGAAGCTGGGGATCACTGTTGTGTGGTTGTTGGAGGACCAGATCAGAGAGGCTGTGAAGCTGGGGATCACTGTTGTGTCGTTGTTGGAGGACCAGATCAGAGAGGCTGTGAAGCTGGGGATCACTGTTGTGTCGTTGTTGGAGGACCAGATCAGAGAGGCTGTGAAGCTGGGGATCACTGTTGTGTCGTTGTTGGAGGACCAGATCAGAGAGGCTGTGAAGCTGGGGATCACTGTTGTGTCGTTGTTGGAGGACCAGATCAGAGAGGCTGTGAAGCTGGGGATCACTGCTATGCAACTTTACACAGACATCCTCCATGGACGTTGCCAGATTGTTTTTGGTAGCCCAGAGACTTGCTTGCTGAAGTGACGGAATATGCTGGCATCAAGTGTAATGTTATCTAGAAAACCTCATGGGGATTGTTGTGGATGACGTTCACGCCACATACAAATAGTAAATATAACTACATAATTTGATATCAAACGAATCCACGTTATGTTGAACATTAATTTGGCTCCTAGCTAACAACTAACTAAATAGCTAGCTAGGAGTGCATAAGTAACAGACCTTCTCAAAGACAATAAGCTAACTTTAGCTAGCCGTATGCCTCGCTCCAACAGCTAACTGGCTAGCCATATGCCTCGCTCCAACAGCTAACTGGCTAGCCGTATGCCTCGCTCCATCAGCTAACTGGCTAGCCATATGCCTCGCTCCAACAGCTAACTGGCTAGCCGTATGCCTCGCTCCAACAGCTAACTGGCTAGCCGTATGCCTCGCTCCAACAGCTAACTGTAGCTAGCCATATGCCTCGCTCCAACAGCTAACTGTAGCTAGCCATATGCCTCGCTCCAACAGCTAACTGGCTAGCCGTATGCCTCGCTCCAACAGCTAACTGGCTAGCCATATGCCTCGCTCCAACAGCTAACTGTAGCTAGCCATATGCCTCGCTCCAACAGCTAACTGGCTAGCCATATGCCTCGCTCCAACAGCTAACTGGCTAGCCGTATGCCTCGCTCCAACAGCTAACTGGCTAGCCGTATGCCTCGCTCCAACAGCTAACTGGCTAGCCGTATGCCTCGCTCCAACAGCTAACTGGCTAGCCGTATGCCTCGCTCCAACAGCTAACTGGCTAGCCGTATGCCTCGCTCCAACAGCTAACTTTAGCTAGCCGTATGCCTCGCTCCAACAGCTAACTTTAGCTAGCCATATGCCTCGCTCCAACCTAATGTTTCAACGTTACAGACAGTAATGGACAGTATGATGACTTCTGTTTGCAAGTCCATAGCTATGCATGTTGTTATACTTCCTGATCTAGACATTTGTGTTGGATCTTATTGTCTTTCAACCATGGGAGAGGGTGCAAAAGGGGAGCCAGCCTTCAGAGAGAGCTTTGCAAAGCTGGGAGAACTCAGATCCATTGCCAGAGAGGGTGAGTAAACATTGCCAGTTCATGTCCTCCTGGGCCCATATTCATAAAGTGTCTTAGAGTAGGACTGCTGATCAAAGATCAGGTCCAACCTGTTTCCTGGTCGTTTTACTTCTTTCTCCTGTAGCCCTCAAATTCAAGAGTCAGTTCAGTACTAAATCCTCTACAGGCTGCCTTGCTAGTGTAGAGATGTGCTGTGTTCTACTGCTGCCTCAGTTCAGTACTAAATCCTCTACAGGCTGCCTTGCTAGTGTAGAGATGTGCTGTGTTCTACTGCTGCCTCAGTTCAGTAGTAAATCCTCTACAGGCTGCCTTGCTAGTGTAGAGATGTGCTGTGTTCTACTGCTGCCTCAGTTCAGTACTAAATCCACTACAGGCTGCCTTGCTAGTGTAGAGATGTTCTTAACCAGATGGCTCCTCTACTCCTCTAACATATCCCAGGCCCTTCCTCTCTATACTTCACTAGAATGCAACCATCTTCTTGTAATAACTCCTGTTGTAAAGTAAACCAAAGCACATTTTCACGGACATATACATGTCTTATATGAGCAGAAAGCTTAAATTATTGTTAATCTAACTGCAGTGTCCAATTTACAGTCGGTATTACAGCGAAAAAATACAATTATATTGTTAGAAGATAGTGCACAACAACAAAACCCTTTTATCACGGCGACAGGTTTGATACATTCACCTCTGAAGGTAGATAATGTCCTTAGATTCAGTAATCTTGCTCTGATTTGTCATCCTGAGGGTCCCAGAGATAAAATCCAGCATAGTTCTGTTTGATAAAATCAATTTTTGTATCCTAACACGATCCGTGTTGTATACAGCATTCCGCCTGAATTCCGACTTGTTCATCTTGCAACAAAGCATTTAAACATAATATAAACGCTACACCTTGTTTCACCCGGTCAAGTTCTGTTTTTCTGCGATCCTCAGATACTCAGAAGGCAACTGAACTCTTTCAGCATCCTGCATGACGTATAGGCTACCAAGGGCTGACCTCATTATGCACCAATGAGACGGGCGGTGTTCACTTGATTGACTGTATCTTGGTCCAATGACCACCTATCGTTTTGAAACATAGCTAGCTAGATAGCCATTGAGCTGGCTTTACATGAGTATGTGATGGTCCTTTGTATGAGTAAAAGCCATTGTGCTAAGCCCGCGCGCAACGAGACTCATTCTCCATAAAAAATGTAAAGGACCAAGAGGAGTTTTCATTACGCACAGCTCGATTTAGTTTTACAAAGTCTTCAGCAATTTTATTAAGTACAACAGTGGCTTCTAACACTGAAAAAGCTAAATCGAAGTCCAGATATACAGATTTGGACGAGATTATAGCAAAAGCCGACCGTGAAAGTGACACAGAACCAGACTGGTTTTGAAAGGATGAGACTTTAGACTGGTAAAATACGTTTTATTTAAATTTAGTGAAATACGTTTTTTCTTCTCATGCACTTGTTTGAGATTTTTTCTTTGATTACATATCATTTATATATATATATATATATATATAACTCAGCAAAAAAAGAAACGTCCTCTCACTGTCAACTGCGTTTATTTTCTTATCTTAACATGTATGTCACGTTCGTTTAATGACGGGTCAGACCAAGGCGCAGCGTGATATGCATACATGTTTATTTTAACTGAAAAAACACCACGACAAAACAATAAACGAAACGAAATGTGAAGTCCAAGGTAGCACACACAACATACCTTAACCGGAACAAGATCCCACAACTAGACTGTGCCAATAGGCTGCTTAAGTATGGGCCCCAATCAGAGACAACGAGCGACAGCTGCCTCTGATTGGGAACCACACCAGCCAACATAGATCCACACATGCTAGATATACAACATAGAATATATACAAACAAAGAATACACACACCCTGACTCAACATATAAGTGTCCCCTGAGTCAGGGGGTGACAATGTAAATATTTGTATGAACGTAACAAGATTCAACAACTGAGACATAAACTGAACAAGTTCCACAGACATGTGACTAACAGAAATTGAATAATGTGTCCCTGAACAAAGGGGGGGTCAAAATCAAAAGTAACAGTCAGTAACCAGCTGCATTGAAATCACGCACAGAATGAGCAGTATAGCTGGTGGCATTGTCATGCTGGAGGGTCATGTCAGGATGAGCCTGCAGGAAGGGTACCACATGAGGGAGGAGGATCTCTTCCCTGTAACGCACAGCGTTGAGATCGCCTGCAATGACAACAAGCTCAGTCCGATGATGCTGTGACACACCGCCCCAGACCATGACGAACCCTCCACCTCCAAATCGATCCCGCTCCAGAGTACAGGCCTCGGTGTAATGCTAATTCCTTTGACGATAAGCGTGAATCCGACCATCACCCCTGGTGAGACAAAACCGTGACTCGTCAGTGAAGAGCACTTTTTGCCAGTCCTGTCTAGTCCAGCGACAGTGGGTTTGTGCCCATAGGCGACGTTGTTGCCGGTGATGACTGGTGAGGACCTGCCTTACAACAGGCCTACAAGCCCTCAGTCCAGCCTCTCTCAGCCTATTGCAGACAGTCTGAGCACTGATGGAGGGATTGGCCATTCCTGGTGTAACTCGGGCAGTTGTTGTTGCCATCCTGTACCTGTCCCGCAGGTGTGACGTTCGGATGTACCGATCCTGTGCAGGTGTTGTTACACGTGGTCTGCCAATGCGAGGACGATCAGCTGTCCGTCCTGTCTCCCTGTAGCGCTGTCTTAGGCGTCTCACAGTACGGACATTGCAATTTATTGCCCTGGACACATCTGCAGTCCTCATGCCTCCTTGGAGCATGCCTAAGGCACGTTCTTTTGGTGTTTTTCAGAGTCAGTAGAAAGGCCTCTTTAGTGTCCTAAGTTTTCATAACTGTGACCTTAATTGTCTACCGTCTGTAAGCTGTTAGTGTCTTAACGACCGTTCCACAGGTGCATGTTCATTAATTGTTTATGGTTCATTGAACAAGCATGGGAAACAGTGTTTAAACCCTTTACTATGAAGATATGTGAAGTTATTTGGATTTTTACGAATTATCTTTGAAAGACAGGGTCCTGAAAAAGGGACGTTTCTTTTTTTGCTGAGTTTATAGAGATATATATATATATATAGATATACAGTGTGGGAAAAAAGTATTTAGTCAGCCACCAATTGTGCAAGTTCTCCCACACGCCTGTAATTTTCATCATAGGTACACATCAACTATGACAGACAAAATTAGATTTTTTTTCTCCAGAAAATCACATTGTAGGATTTTTTTATGAATTTATTTGCAAATTATGGTGGAAAATAAGTATTTGGTCACCTACAAACAAGCAAGATTTCTGGCTTCAACCTACTCAAGTGACTCACCCCTCCTAGGGACGGCATGGGAGAGCACTAGTAAGCCAGTGACTCAGTCCCCGTATTAGGGTCAGAGGCAGAGAATCCCAGTGGAGAGAGGGGAGCCGGCCAGGCAGAGACAGCAAGGGCGGTTCGTCACTCCAGTGCCTTGCCGTTCACCTTCGCACCCCTGGGCCAGACTACACTCAATCATAGGACCTACTGAAGAGATGAGTCTTCAGTAAAGACTTACAGGTTGAGACCGAGTCCCTCTCATGGATAGGCAGACCATTCCATAAAAATGGAGCTCTATAGGAGAAAGCCCTGCCTCCAGCTGTTTGCTTAGAAATTCTAGGGACAATAAGGAGGCCTGCGTCTTGTGACCGTAGCGTACGTGTAGGTATGTACGGCAGGACCAAATCAGAGAGATAGGTAGGAGCAAGCCCATGTA
This sequence comes from Coregonus clupeaformis, assembly GCF_020615455.1. Lineage (NCBI taxonomy): Eukaryota > Metazoa > Chordata > Actinopteri > Salmoniformes > Salmonidae > Coregonus > Coregonus clupeaformis. The sequence goes on from NC_059219.1 coordinate 10,944,456, forward strand.
ATGCTTTGTAGGTTAGCAGTAAAACCTTGAAATCAGCCCTAGCCTTAACAGGAAGCCAGTGTAGAGAGGCTAGCACTGGAGTAATATGATCACATCTTTTGGTTTTAGTCCAGATTCTAGCAGCCGTGTTTAGGTCTAACTGGAGTTTATTTAGTGCTTTATTCGGGTAGCCGGAGAGTAGAGTATTGCAGTAGTCTAATCTAGAAGTGACAAAAGCATGGATTAGCTTTTCTGCATCATTTTTTGACAAAAATTTTCAGATTTTTTGCAATGTTATGAAGATGGATAAAAGCTGTCCTTGAAATATTATTGATATGTTCGTCAAAAGAGAGATCAGGGTCCAGAGTAACGCTGAGGTCCTTCACAGTTTTATTTAGTCAGATCCAACAGAAGATCTCTTTGTTTCTTGGGACCTAGAACTAGCATCTCTGTTTTGTCCGAGTTTAAAAGTAAAAAAATGTACCGCCATCCACTTATGTCTGAAACACAGGCTTCCAGGGTCGGACATTTTGGGGCTTCACTATTTTTCATCGAAATGTCCAGCTGTGTGTCGTCTGCATAGCAGTGAAAGTTGACATTGTGTTTCCGAATGACATCACCAAGAGGTAGAATATATAGTGAAAACAATAGTGGTCCTAAAACGGAACCTTGAGGAACAAACCATCCACAGAGATGATCTGACATCTTTCAGACAGATAAGATCTAAACCAGGCAAGAACTTCTCTGTGTCGACCAATTAGGGCTTCTAATCTCTCCAAAGGAATGTGGTGATCGATGGTGTCAAAAGCAGCGTTAAGGTCTAGGAGCACGAGGACAGATGCAGAGCCTTGGTCTGACGCCATTAAAAGGTAATTTACCACCTTCACGAGTGCAGTCTCAGTACTATGATGGGGTCTAAAACCAGACTGAAGCATTTCTTATACATTATTTGTCTTCAGGAAGGCAGTGAGTTGCTGCACAACAGCTTTTTCTACCTTTTTTTTTAGAGGAATGGGAGATTCGATATAGGCAGATCGTTTTTTACATTTTCTGGGTCAAGGTTTGGCTTTATCAAGAGAGGCTTTATTACTGCCACTTTTAGTGAGTTTGGTTCACATCCAGAGGATAGGGAGCATTTATTATGTTCAACATAGGAAGGCCAAGCACAGGAAGTAGCTCTTTCAGTAGTTTAGTTGGAATAGGGTCCAGTATGCAGCTTGAAGGTTTAGAGGCCATGACTATTTCCATGAATGTGTCAAGAGATACAGGATTTAAAAACTTGAGTGTCTCCATTGATCTTGAGTGTCTCCTGGCAGTTCTGTGCAGACTCAGGATAACTGAGGTTTGGAGAAATACGCAGATTCAAAGAGGAGTCCGTAATTTGCTTTCTAATGATCATGATCTTTTCGTTAAAGAAGTTAATGAATTCATCACTGCTGATGTGAAAGCCATCCTCTCTTGTTGAATGCTGCTTTTTAGTTAGCTTTGTGACAGCATCAAAAATACATGTTGGATTGTTGTTATTCTCCTCAATTAGGTTGGAAAAATAGGATGATCGAGCAGCAGTGAGGGCTCTTCGATATTGCACGGTACTGTCTTTCTAAGCTAGTCGGAAGACTTCCAGTTTGGTGTAGCGCCATTTCCGTTCCAATTTTTTGGAAGCTTGCTTCAGGACTCGGGTATTTATATATTGTACCAGGGAGTACATTTCTTGTTTTTAGGGGTGCGACTGCATCTAGGGTATTACGCAAGGTTACATTTAGATCCTCAGTTAGGTGGTTAACTGATGTTTATACTCCAACGTCCTTGAGTAGGTGGAGGGAGTCTGGAAGGGCCTCTAGGAATCTTTGGATTGTCAAGAATTTATAGCACTGCTTATGATGATCCTTGGTTGGGGTCTGAGCAGATTATTTGTTGCGACTGCAAACGTAATAAGATGGTTGTCCGATAGTCCAGGGTTATGAGGAAAAACATTTAGATCCACAATATTTATTCCACGGGACAAAACTAGATCCAGGCAGTTCTACATTCTTAGCTAAAAATGAATAATAATAATAAAAAAAGTGGCTTGCCTGTTTTGAATGTTAGTTTTGCATTAATACGTGTCACATATCAGTTTGCAAACAATGCAAAAAATCATAGAGTTAATATACTGAGGTGCATGTTCTGAGGACAGACAAGACATCTGTAGAGAGACACCCACTGGGTCAGAGATTTACTGTATAGTTCTAATTAAATTTCATGTGTATCCTTCAAAATACAGCCTACTTTATTATCTACGGAAGATTTGTTAGACATATTTTAACATAGTTGAATATACAAACATGGTCTCTTTTTTGCTTTATTGAGTAAGGCAGCTCCAAAATGCAGGTGTTTCAGCCTAGCTCAGTGCTTTCTGTGGTGGTGGGGCAGCCAGCGGAAAATACGGAGCGTAGGGGTTGGTAATGTCGCGGGGACACTACGTCACCGCCAAGTCTAAGGGTAGAGCTCGAAAATTCAAGCCCCTTGGGTGCTGCCATAGAGTTACATTAGAAGTGCCCATCCAAGAAGGCTCAAGGTCATTTGCCGCAGATAAAATGACATCAAATCTACAGTAGCTTTGATTGGACTGATCATGTCAACATCACACTTTCAAAATCTTAGCTAGCAGTCATCATCATGAATCAAGTCGACAATCTACTGGCAAATCCTTTTTAATCCTTGTCATATGAAGAGATATAATGAAGAGAAATTATAGATAAAATGTATCGGTGCTCATCGGCCATTGGACATAAACATTACACAACCAGTTGGAAATCGCAAATTCAACAATGAGTGGTTTGGAAGGAATCAGTGGCTAACTGCAAGCATTGCAAAGCTATCACTAGCCTGCTATTCAGTGGAGTGGCTGTGTGGTCCCAAATCTGGGATTATGCTGCTGCATAAATGATGTAAAATGCCAGTGAAAAACAGTATGTATACTGTAGCTAAGAAAGTAATACTAAGTGTATGTTGTGTAGTAAGCTGTTAGTAGCCCATGTGCCTCACCCTAATAATGTGGTCTATTTTCCCCTCTTAATTTCGCCTACTGTTCTGACTTGGTGGTGCACATGTAGCCTATAGCCTGTTTTAGAGAAATGTAATCATTGAATATTGTAAGAGCTTTCATTGTCTGCTTATATGCCCCCTTTATTTATCCTACGGTTCTGACTTGGTGTACAGGGAGAACACTGTAAGAACGGCCCATGTTCTGAATTCTGTCGCTGTACATTTCAAAAGTGCTGAACAAATAGTTATATTGCCTACGTCCGTCCTAGCTCGCTCATTAATGTCTTAATCTAAATTACGGATTGCCTCTTATCCGCTCGTCCCCTTATGCCTTAGTTTGTACATCTCGATTGTCAGTAGAAACCACACTTGTTTAAGCAAGTCAGCCATATCAGCTATGTGTTTTTTTAAAGGCAGTAAATGAGGCTGAATGAACTGTTTCGCTGCCAGACAAGGCTCCTCTGATAGCCAGGTGGAGCGGTGGTAAGGTGTTGGGACAGCTGCCTCTGATAGCCAGGTGGAGCAGTGGTAAGGTGTTGGGACAGCTTTATGGAGGCCCTAACAGTTTGTGGGCACCGTTTGCCACCGTTATAGTGCAATGAATGTATTGTTTAGTGTTGTGTGGTGACTTTGCTGGCATGCAACCCACATTTGTTATTTTTTTGCCCCACCAAGATTTACATGCTAAAATCGCCACTGGATCCAGGGTATGACTGTGGCAATGAGTAGGTCCGGAGATATGTTGGACAAAACCCACTGAGTCGATGATGGCTCCGAAAGCTTTTTGGAGTGGGTCTGTGGACTTCTCCATGTGAATATTAAAGTCACCAAAAATTAGAATATTATCTGCCTTGACTACAAGGTCCGATAGGAATTCAGGGAACTCAGTGAGGAACTCTGTATGCGGCCCAGGAGGCCTGTAAACAGTAGCTATAACAAGGGATTGAGTAGCTGCATAGATTTCATGATTAGAAGCTTAAAAGATGAAAACACAGTAAAAAAAAAACGGAAAATTGAAATTTGCTGTCAGAAATGTTAACAACACCTTTGCGGGATGCGCGGGGGATATGGTCACTAGTGTATCCAGGATGAGAGGCCTCATTTAACACAGTCAATTCCTCAGGCTTAAGCCATGTTTCAGTCAGGCCAATCACATCAAGATTATGATCAGTGATTAGTTGATTGACCATGACTGCCTTGGAAGTGAGGGATCTAACATTAAGTAGCCCTATTTTAAGATGATGACAGGAATGGAGGAGGTCTTTATTCCAGTGAGATTGCTGAGGCGAACACCGCCATGTTTAGTTTTGCCCAACCTAGATCGAGGCACAGACACGGTCTCAATGGGGATAGCTGAGCTGACTACACTGACTGTGCTAGTGGCAGACTCCACTAAGCTGTCAGGCTGGCTAACAGCCTGCTGCCTGGCCTGCACCCTGTCTCATTGGGCTGGCTAACAGCCTGCTGTCTGGCCTGCACCCTGTCTCATTGGGGAGGCTAACAGCCTGCTGCCTGGCCTGCACCCTGTCTCATTGGGCTGGCTAACAGCCTGCTGCCTGGCCTGCACCCTGTCTCATTGGGCTGGCTAACAGCCTGCTGCCTGGCCTGCACCCTGTCTCATTGGGCTGGCTAACAGCCTGCTGCCTGGCCTGCACCCTGTCTCATTGGGCTGGCTAACAGCCTGCTGCCTGGCCTGCACCCTGTCTCATTGGGCTGGCTAACAGCCTGCTGCCTGGCCTGCACCCTGTCTCATTGGGCTGGCTAACAGCCTGCTGCCTGGCCTGCACCCTGTCTCATTGGGCTGGCTAACAGCCTGCTGCCTGGCCTGCACCCTGTCTCATTGGGCTGGCTAACAGCCTGCTGCCTGGCCTGCACCCTGTCTCATTGGGCTGGCTAACAGCCTGCTGCCTGGCCTGCACCCTGTCTCATTGGGCTGGCTAACAGCCTGCTGCCTGGCCTGCACCCTGTCTCATTGGGCTGGCTAACAGCCTGCTGCCTGGCCTGCACCCTGTCTCATTGGGCTGGCTAACAGCCTGCTGCCTGGCCTGCACCCTGTCTCATTGGGCTGGCTAACAGCCTGCTGCCTGTCCTGCACCCTGTCTCATTGGGCTGGCTAACAGCCTGCTGCCTGTCCTGCACCCTGTCTCATTGGGCTGGCTAACAGCCTGCTGCCTGGCCTGCACCCTGTCTCATTGGGCTGGCTAACAGCCTGCTGCCTGGCCTGCACCCTGTCTCATTGTGGAGCTAGAGGAGTTAGAGCCCTGTCTATGTTGGTAGATAAGATGAGAGCACCCCTCCATCTAGGATGGAGTCCATCACTCCTCAGCAGGCCAGGCTTGGTCCTGTAGCACCCCTCCAGCTAGGATGGAGTCCATCACTCCTCAGCAGGCCAGGCTTGGTCCTGTAGCACCCCTCCAGCTAGGATGGAGTCCATCACTCCTCAGCAGGCCAGGCTTGGTCCTGTAGCACCCCTCCAGCTAGGATGGAATCCATCACTCCTCAGCAGGCCAGGCTTGGTCCTGTAGCACCCCTCCAGCTAGGATGGAGTCCATCACTCCTCAGCAGGCCAGGCTTGGTCCTGTAGCACCCCTCCAGCTAGGATGGAGTCCATCACTCCTCAGCAGGCCAGGCTTGGTCCTGTAGCACCCCTCCAGCTAGGATGGGTCCATCACTCCTCAGCAGGCCAGGCTTGGTCCTGTAGCACCCCTCCAGCTAGGATGGAGTCCATCACTCCTCAGCAGGCCAGGCTTGGTCCTGTAACACCCCTCCAGCTAGGATGGAGTCCATCACTCCTCAGCAGGCCAGGCTTGGTCCTGTAGCACCCCTCCAGCTAGGATGGAGTCCATCACTCCTCAGCAGGCCAGGCTTGGTCCTGTAACACCCCTCCAGCTAGGATGGAGTCCGTCAGTCCTCAGCAGGCCAGGCTTGGTCCTGTAGCACCCCTCCAGCTAGGATGGAGTCCATCACTCCTCAGCAGGCCAGGCTTGGTCCTGTAGCTCCCCTCCATCTAGGATGGAGTCCATCACTCCTCAGCAGGCCAGGCTTGGTCCTGTAACACCCCTCCAGCTAGGATGGAGTCCATCACTCCTCAGCAGGCCAGGCTTGGTCCTGTAGCACCCCTCCAGCTAGGATGGAGTCCATCACTCCTCAGCAGGCCAGGCTTGGTCCTGTAGCACCCCTCCAGCTAGGATGGAGTCCATCACTCCTCAGCAGGCCAGGCTTGGTCCTGTTTGTGGGTGAGTCCCAGGAAGAGGGCCAATTATCTACAAATTCTATATTTTGGGAGGGGCAGAAAACAGTTTTCAACCAGCAATTAAGTTGTGATACTGCTGTAGAGCTCATCACTCCTCCCCCTGACTGGGAGGGGCCAGAGACAATTACTGCTGTAGAGCTCATCACTCCTCCCCCTAACTGGGAGGGGCCAGAGACAATTACTGCTGTAGAGCTCATCACTCCCCCTAACTGGGAGGGGCCAGAGACAATTAATGCTGTAGAGCTCATCACTCCTCCCCCTAACTGGGAGGGGGCCAGAGACAATTACTCGATGCCGACGTGGATAACAATATCCCTATACTCTCTACACTCACCAGTTTTAGTCTCCGCCAGCACCATCTTCAGATTAGCCTTTACGTCGGTAGCTCTGCCCCCTGGGTAACAGTGTATGATCGCTGGATGATTCTTTTTAAGTCTAATATTGCGGGTAATGGAGTCGCCAATGACTAGGGTTTTCAATTTGTCAGAGCTAATGGTGGGAGGCTTCGGTGGCTCAGACCCCGTAACGGGTGGAGGAGAGACCTGAGAAGGCTCGGCCTCAGACTCAGACCCCGTAACGGGTGGAGGAGAGACCTGAGAAGGCTGAGAGACCTGGGAGGAGAGCTGTAGACGTGGGACGAGAGGACCTGAGAAGGCTGAGCCTCAGACCCCGTAACGGGTGGAGGAGAGACCTGAGAAGGCTCGGCCTCTGACTCCGACTCGTTGCTTAATGGGGAGAACCGGTTGAAAGTTTCTGTCGGCTGAATGAGCGACACCGGTTGAGCATGCTGACAGCATTTCTTTCCAGAAGCCTTGAGAAAATTGTCCAGCTGTGGGGACTGTGCGGGGGGGATTTATACTACTATCTGTACTTACTGGTGACACAGACGCTGTTTCATCCTTTCCTACACTTACATTGCCCTTGCCTAACGATTGCATCTGAAGCTGGGCTTTCAGCACGGCTATCCTCACCATAAGGCGATAGTTCTCCTGTATATTAGGAGTACAGCGACTGCAATTAGATGGCATAGGGTTAATATTACTACTTAGCTTCGGCTGGTGGAGGTCCTGTAGAACCATGTCCAGATAAAGGGTCCTGTAGAACCATGTCCAGATAAAGGGTCCTGTAGAACCATGTCCAGATAAAGGGTCCTGTAGAACCATGTCCAGATAAAGAGTCCTGTAGAACCATGTCCAGATAAAGAGTCCTGTAGAAACATGTCCAGATAAAGGGTCCTGTAGAACCATGTCCAGATAAAGGGTCCTGTAGAACCATGTCCAGATAAAGGGTCCTGTAGAACCATGTCCAGATAAAGAGTCCGAGGTTATAAGGTTGTATGATAAGGTCGAGCGAGGAAAAAACGAAGACATTGGTTAAATGTATTTAAAGTAAAAACCGAAGACTTTGTAGCAACAAACAGCACAGCAGTAGGGAGACTAGTCCGGAAGTTGACTGACACAGACGAGGAAACAACACTGTCCACTCTATCAGATGCTGTCTGCGCCAACACCGGTGTACCTGAAAGACAAATACACACACCAATGCATCAGTAATCATAGCCCTTATAATAACCTACGGTTCTGGAAAGTTCTCAACGGAAATCTGATGTTTTTGAAAATATTATAGACACACTGCTGTGTTTCAAGATGAAGTTATTTTTTGAACGGGTGTATGTGTGAAGCATTTACACAATTGTTTTCTCCATCATCTTAGCTAACACTACTCATATCAAAAGTGCATATGACTGTGTTCTTGCATGTCCCTCAAATATACCTAGAGGCCCTCAACCCAGCATGACAGAGATATTGTCCCGTTAAATGATGGGAAATCAGCTGGTTAGACTCTTGAATTTGAGGGCTACAGGAGAAAGAAGTAAAACGACCAGGAAACAGGTTGGACCTGATCTTTGATCAGCAGTCCTACTCTAAGACACTTTATGAATATGGGCCCAGGAGGACATGAACTGGCACTGGTTTTATTCGGTGACAAGACAATGTTTACTCACCCTCTCTGGCAATGGATCTGACTTCTCCCAGCTTTGCAAAGCTCTCTCTGAAGGCTGGCTCCCCTTTTGCACCCTCTCCCATGGTTGAAAGACAATAAGATCCAACACAAATGTCTAGATCAGGAAGTATAACAACATGCATAGCTATGGACTTGCAAACAGAAGTCATCATACTGTCTGTAACGTTGAAACATTAGGTTGGAGCGAGGCATACAGCTAGCTAAAGTTAGCTGTTGGAGCGAGGCATACGGCTAGCCAGTTAGCTGTTGGAGCGAGGCATATGGCTAGCCAGTTAGCTGTTGGAGCGAGGCATATGGCTAGCTACAGTTAGCTGTTGGAGCGAGGCATACGGCTAGCCAGTTAGCTGTTGGAGCGAGGCATATGGCTAGCTACAGTTAGCTGTTGGAGCGAGGCATATGGCTAGCTACAGTTAGCTGTTGGAGCGAGGCATATGGCTAGCCAGTTAGCTGTTGGAGCGAGGCATATGGCTAGCCAGTTAGCTGTTGGAGCGAGGCATATGGCTAGCTACAGTTAGCTGTTGGAGCGAGGCATATGGCTAGCCAGTTAGCTGTTGGAGCGAGGCATATGGCTAGCCAGTTAGCTGTTGGAGCGAGGCATATGGCTAGCTACAGTTAGCTGTTGGAGCGAGGCATATGGCTAGCCAGTTAGCTGTTGGAGCGAGGCATATGGCTAGCTACAGTTAGCTGTTGGAGCGAGGCATATGGCTAGCCAGTTAGCTGTTGGAGCGAGGCATATGGCTAGCTACAGTTAGCTGTTGGAGCGAGGCATATGGCTAGCTACAGTTAGCTGTTGGAGCGAGGCATATGGCTAGCCAGTTAGCTGTTGGAGCGAGGCATATGGCTAGCTACAGTTAGCTGTTGGAGCGAGGCATATGGCTAGCCAGTTAGCTGTTGGAGCGAGGCATATGGCTAGCTACAGTTAGCTGTTGGAGCGAGGCATATGGCTAGCTAAAGTTAGCTGTTGGAGCGAGGCATATGGCTAGCTACAGTTAGCTGTTGGAGCGAGACATATGGCTAGCTAAAGTTAGCTGTTGGAGCGAGGCATATGGCTAGCTACAGTTAGCTGTTGGAGCGAGGCATATGGCTAGCCAGTTAGCTGTTGGAGCGAGGCATATGGCTAGCTACAGTTAGCTGTTGGAGCGAGGCATATGGCTAGCTACAGTTAGCTGTTGGAGCGAGGCATATGGCTAGCTAAAGTTAGCTGTTGGAGCGAGGCATATGGCTAGCTACAGTTAGCTGTTGGAGCGAGGCATATGGCTAGCTACAGTTAGCTGTTGGAGCGAGGCATATGGCTAGCTAAAGTTAGCTGTTGGAGCGAGGCATATGGCTAGCTAAAGTTATCTTATTGTCTTTGAGGTCTGTTACATTTACAGTTTAGTCATTTAGCAGACGCTCTTATCCAGAGCGACTTACAGTTAGTGCATCCATGATCATGTTCCCATGTTGCTGGGCAACGCTACAGTTAACACACACTACTTTATCCACGGAAACTGCACATCCCTCTATCCCATGCCCTCCTGCACCTTGGAATCTCACTCCTATAAACTGCTGCGACATGACCTTAAACGTTGCCCCTGAAACAGCCCTCTAACAGGATAACTGATATATCCTAACATGACTGTCTGGGAGAGACTGACTCAAAACTCAAACGAACAGACAGCGTCTCCTCTGTTTCACCACGCTCCCCACTGGCTCCTCTGTTTCACCACGCTCCCCACTGGATCTGAGTCACAGCGTCTCCTCTGTTTCACCACGCTCCCCACTGGATCTGAGTCACAGCGTCTCCTCTGTTTCACCACGCTCCCCACTGGATCTGAGTCACAGCGTCTCCTCTGTTTCACCACGCTCCCCACTGGATCTGAGTCACAGCGTCACCTCTGTTTCACCACGCTCCCCACTGGATCTGAGTCGCAGCGTCACCTCTGTTTCACCACGCTCCCCACTGGATCTGAGTCGCAGCGTCTCCTCTGTTTCACCACGCTCCCCACTGGATCTGAGTCGCAGCGTCACCTCTGTTTCACCACGCTCCCCACTGGATCTGAGTCACAGCGTCACCTCTGTTTCACCACGCTCCCCACTGGATCTGAGTCACAGCGTCTCCTCTGTTTCACCACGCTCCCCACTGGATCTGAGTCGCAGCGCCACCTCTGTTTCACCACGCTCCCCACTGGATCTGAGTCACAGCGTCTCCTCTGTTTCACCACGCTCCCCACTGGATCTGAGTCGCAGCGTCTCCTCTGTTTCACCACGCTCCCCACTGGATCTGAGTCACAGCGTCTCCTCTGTTTCACCACGCTCCCCACTGGATCTGAGTCACAGCGTCTCCTCTGTTTTACCACGCTCCCCACTGGATCTGAGTCACAGCGTCTCCTCTGTTTTACCACGCTCCCCACTGGATCTGAGTCGCAGCGTCTCCTCTGTTTCACCACGCTCCCCACTGGATCTGAGTCGCAGCGTCTCCTCTGTTTCACTACGCTCCCCACTGGATCTGAGTCGCAGCGCCACCTCTGTTTCACCACGCTCCCCACTGGATCTGAGTCACAGCGTCTCCTCTGTTTCACCACGCTCCCCACTGGATCTGAGTCACAGCGTCTCCTCTGTTTCACCACGCTCCCCACTGGATCTGAGTCGCAGCGTCTCCTCTGTTTCACCACGCTCCCCACTGGATCTGAGTCGCAGCGCCACCTCTGTTTCACCACGCTCCCCACTGGATCTGAGTCGCAGCGTCTCCTCTGTTTCACCACGCTCCCCACTGGATCTGAGTCGCAGCGTCTCCTCTGTTTCACCACGCTCCCCACTGGATCTGAGTCACAGCGTCTCCTCTGTTTCACCACGCTCCCCACTGGATCTGAGTCGCAGCGTCTCCTCTGTTTCACCACGCTCCCCACTGGATCTGAGTCGCAGCGTCTCCTCTGTTTCACCACGCTCCCCACTGGATCTGAGTCACAGCGTCTCCTCTGTTTCACCACGCTCCCCACTGGATCTGAGTCACAGCGTCTCCTCTGTTTCACCACGCTCCCCACTGGATCTGAGTCGCAGCGTCTCCTCTGTTTCACCACGCTCCCCACTGGATCTGAGTCGCAGCGCCACCTCTGTTTCACCACGCTCCCCACTGGATCTGAGTCACAGCGTCTCCTCTGTTTCACCACGCTCCCCACTGGATCTGAGTCGCAGCGTCTCCTCTGTTTCACCACGCTCCCCACTGGATCTGAGTCGCAGCGCCACCTCTGTTTCACCACGCTCCCCACTGGATCTGAGTCACAGCGTCTCCTCTGTTTCACCACGCTCCCCACTGGATCTGAGTCACAGCGTCTCCTCTGTTTCACCACGCTCCCCACTGGATCTGAGTCACAGCGTCTCCTCTGTTTCACCACGCTCCCCACTGGATCTGAGTCGCAGCGTCTCCTCTGTTTCACCACGCTCCCCACTGGATCTGAGTCGCAGCGTCTCCTCTGTTTCACCACGCTCCCCACTGGATCTGAGTCGCAGCGTCACCTCTGTTTCACCACGCTCCCCACTGGATCTGAGTCGCAGCGCCACCTCTGTTTCACCACGCTCCCCACTGGATCTGAGTCGCAGCGCCACCTCTGTTTCACCACGCTCCCCACTGGATCTGAGTCGCAGCGCCACCTCTGTTTCACCACGCTCCCCACTGGATCTGAGTCACAGCGTCTCCTCTGTTTCACCACGCTCCCCACTGGATCTGAGTCACAGCGTCTCCTCTGTTTCACCACGCTCCCCACTGGATCTGAGTCACAGCGTCTCCTCTGTTTCACCACGCTCCCCACTGGATCTGAGTCACAGCGTCTCCTCTGTTTCACCACGCTCCCCACTGGATCTGAGTCACAGCGTCTCCTCTGTTTCACCACGCTCCCCACTGGATCTGAGTCACAGCGTCACCTCTGTTTCACCACGCTCCCCACTGGATCTGAGTCACAGCGTCTCCTCTGTTTCACCACGCTCCCCACTGGATCTGAGTCACAGCGTCTCCTCTGTTTCACCACGCTCCCCACTGGATCTGAGTCACAGCGTCTCCTCTGTTTCACCACGCTCCCCACTGGATCTGAGTCACAGCGTCTCCTCTGTTTCACCACGCTCCCCACTGGATCTGAGTCACAGCGTCTCCTCTGTTTCACCACGCTCCCCACTGGATCTGAGTCGCAGCGTCTCCTCTGTTTCACCACGCTCCCCACTGGATCTGAGTCGCAGCGTCACCTCTGTTTCACCACGCTCCCCACTGGATCTGAGTCGCAGCGTCACCTCTGTTTCACCACGCTCCCCACTGGATCTGAGTCGCAGCGTCTCCTCTGTTTCACCACGCTCCCCACTGGATCTGAGTCGCAGCGTCACCTCTGTTTCACCACGCTCCCCACTGGATCTGAGTCACAGCGTCACCTCTGTTTCACCACGCTCCCCACTGGATCTGAGTCGCAGCGTCTCCTCTGTTTCACCACGCTCCCCACTGGATCTGAGTCGCAGCGCCACCTCTGTTTCACCACGCTCCCCACTGGATCTGAGTCGCAGCGTCACCTCTGTTTCACCACGCTCCCCACTGGATCTGAGTCGCAGCGTCTCCTCTGTTTCACCACGCTCCCCACTGGATCTGAGTCACAGCGTCTCCTCTGTTTCACCACGCTCCCCACTGGATCTGAGTCGCAGCGTCTCCTCTGTTTTACCACGCTCCCCACTGGATCTGAGTCGCAGCGTCTCCTCTGTTTCACCACGCTCCCCACTGGATCTGAGTCGCAGCGTCTCCTCTGTTTCACCACGCTCCCCACTGGATCTGAGTCGCAGCGCCACCTCTGTTTCACCACGCTCCCCACTGGATCTGAGTCACAGCGTCTCCTCTGTTTCACCACGCTCCCCACTGGATCTGAGTCACAGCGTCTCCTCTGTTTCACCACGCTCCCCACTGGATCTGAGTCGCAGCGTCTCCTCTGTTTCACCACGCTCCCCACTGGATCTGAGTCGCAGCGCCACCTCTGTTTCACCACGCTCCCCACTGGATCTGAGTCACAGCGTCACCTCTGTTTCACCACGCTCCCCACTGGATCTGAGTCGCAGCGCCACCTCTGTTTCACCACGCTCCCCACTGGATCTGAGTCGCAGCGTCTCCTCTGTTTCACCACGCTCCCCACTGGATCTGAGTCACAGCGTCTCCTCTGTTTCACCACGCTCCCCACTGGATCTGAGTCACAGCGTCTCCTCTGTTTCACCACGCTCCCCACTGGATCTGAGTCACAGCGCCACCTCTGTTTCACCACGCTCCCCTCTGGATCTGAGTCACAGCGTCTCCTCTGTTTCACCACGCTCCCCACTGGATCTGAGTCGCAGCGCCACCTCTGTTTCACCACGCTCCCCACTGGATCTGAGTCGCAGCGTCTCCTCTGTTTCACCACGCTCCCCACTGGATCTGAGTCACAGCGTCACCTCTGTTTCACCACGCTCCCCACTGGATCTGAGTCGCAGCGTCACCTCTGTTTCACCACGCTCCCCACTGGATCTGAGTCACAGCGTCTCCTCTGTTTCACCACGCTCCCCTCTGGATCTGAGTCGCAGCGTCACCTCTGTTTCACCACGCTCCCCACTGGATCTGAGTCGCAGCGTCTCCTCTGTTTCACCACGCTCCCCACTGGATCTGAGTCGCAGCGCCACCTCTGTTTCACCACGCTCCCCACTGGATCTGAGTCACAGCGTCACCTCTGTTTCACCACGCTCCCCACTGGATCTGAGTCGCAGCGTCTCCTCTGTTTCACCACGCTCCCCACTGGATCTGAGTCGCAGCGCCACCTCTGTTTCACCACGCTCCCCACTGGATCTGAGTCGCAGCGTCTCCTCTGTTTCACCACGCTCCCCACTGGATCTGAGTCGCAGCGCCACCTCTGTTTCACCACGCTCCCCACTGGATCTGAGTCGCAGCGTCTCCTCTGTTTCACCACGCTCCCCACTGGATCTGAGTCACAGCGCCACCTCTGTTTCACCACGCTCCCCACTGGATCTGAGTCGCAGCGTCTCCTCTGTTTCACCACGCTCCCCACTGGATCTGAGTCGCAGCGTCTCCTCTGTTTCACCACGCTCCCCACTGGATCTGAGTCGCAGCGTCACCTCTGTTTCACCACGCTCCCCACTGGATCTGAGTCACAGCGCCACCTCTGTTTCACCACGCTCCCCACTGGATCTGAGTCACAGCGTCACCTCTGTTTCACCACGCTCCCCACTGGATCTGAGTCGCAGCGTCTCTGTTTCACCACGCTCCCCACTGGATCTGAGTCACAGCGCCACCTCTGTTTCACCACGCTCCCCACTGGATCTGAGTCACAGCGCCACCTCTGTTTCACCACGCTCCCCACTGGATCTGAGTCACAGCGCCACCTCTGTTTCACCACGCTCCCCACTGGATCTGAGTCACAGCGTCACCTCTGTTTCACCACGCTCCCCACTGGATCTGAGTCGCAGCGTCTCCTCTGTTTCACCACGCTCCCCACTGGATCTGAGTCACAGCGCCACCTCTGTTTCACCACGCTCCCCACTGGATCTGAGTCACAGCGTCTCCTCTGTTTCACCACGCTCCCCACTGGATCTGAGTCACAGCGTCTCCTCTGTTTCACCACGCTCCCCACTGGATCTGAGTCGCAGCGCCACCTCTGTTTCACCACGCTCCCCACTGGATCTGAGTCGCAGCGTCACCTCTGTTTCACCACGCTCCCCACTGGATCTGAGTCGCAGCGTCTCCTCTGTTTCACCACGCTCCCCACTGGATCTGAGTCGCAGCGTCACCTCTGTTTCACCACGCTCCCCACTGGATCTGAGTCGCAGCGTCACCTCTGTTTCACCACGCTCCCCACTGGATCTGAGTCGCAGCGTCACCTCTGTTTCACCACGCTCCCCACTGGATCTGAGTCACAGCGTCTCCTCTGTTTCACCACGCTCCCCACTGGATCTGAGTCACAGCGTCTCCTCTGTTTCACCACGCTCCCCACTGGATCTGAGTCACAGCGTCTCCTCTGTTTCACCACGCTCCCCACTGGATCTGAGTCACAGCGTCTCCTCTGTTTCACCACGCTCCCCACTGGATCTGAGTCACAGCGTCTCCTCTGTTTCACCACGCTCCCCACTGGATCTGAGTCACAGCGTCTCCTCTGTTTCACCACGCTCCCCACTGGATCTGAGTCACAGCGTCTCCTCTGTTTCACCACGCTCCCCACTGGATCTGAGTCGTAGCGTCTCCTCTGTTTCACCACGCTCCCCACTGGATCTGAGTCACAGCGTCTCCTCTGTTTCACCACGCTCCCCACTGGATCTGAGTCACAGCGTCTCCTCTGTTTCACCACGCTCCCCACTGGATCTGAGTCACAGCGTCTCCTCTGTTTCACCACGCTCCCCACTGGATCTGAGTCACAGCGTCTCCTCTGTTTCACCACGCTCCCCACTGGATCTGAGTCACAGCGTCTCCTCTGTTTCACCACGCTCCCCACTGGATCTGAGTCGCAGCGCCACCTCTGTTTCACCACGCTCCCCACTGGATCTGAGTCGCAGCGTCTCCTCTGTTTCACCACGCTCCCCACTGGATCTGAGTCGCAGCGTCTCCTCTGTTTCACCACGCTCCCCACTGGATCTGAGTCGCAGCGTCTCCTCTGTTTCACCACGCTCCCCACTGGATCTGAGTCGCAGCGCCACCTCTGTTTCACCACGCTCCGCACTGGATCTGAGTCACAGCGTCTCCTCTGTTTCACCACGCTCCCCACTGGATCTGAGTCGCAGCGCCACCTCTGTTTCACCACGCTCCCCACTGGATCTGAGTCACAGCGTCTCCTCTGTTTCACCACGCTCCCCACTGGATCTGAGTCACAGCGTCTCCTCTGTTTCACCACGCTCCCCACTGGATCTGAGTCACAGCGTCTCCTCTGTTTCACCACGCTCCCCACTGGATCTGAGTCGCAGCGTCACCTCTGTTTCACCACGCTCCCCACTGGATCTGAGTCGCAGCGTCTCCTCTGTTTCACCACGCTCCCCACTGGATCTGAGTCGCAGCGTCACCTCTGTTTCACCACGCTCCCCACTGGATCTGAGTCACAGCGTCTCCTCTGTTTCACCACGCTCCCCACTGGATCTGAGTCACAGCGTCTCCTCTGTTTCACCACGCTCCCCACTGGATCTGAGTCACAGCGTCTCCTCTGTTTCACCACGCTCCCCACTGGATCTGAGTCACAGCGTCTCCTCTGTTTCACCACGCTCCCCACTGGATCTGAGTCACAGCGTCTCCTCTGTTTCACCACGCTCCCCACTGGATCTGAGTCGCAGCGTCACCTCTGTTTCACCACGCTCCCCACTGGATCTGAGTCACAGCGTCTCCTCTGTTTCACCACGCTCCCCACTGGATCTGAGTCACAGCGTCACCTCTGTTTCACCACGCTCCCCACTGGATCTGAGTCACAGCGTCACCTCTGTTTCACCACGCTCCCCACTGGATCTGAGTCACAGCATCTCCTCTGTTTCACCACGCTCCCCACTGGATCTGAGTCGCAGCGCCACCTCTGTTTCACCACGCTCCCCACTGGATCTGAGTCACAGCGTCTCCTCTGTTTCACCACGCTCCCCACTGGATCTGAGTCGCAGCGCCACCTCTGTTTCACCACGCTCCCCACTGGATCTGAGTCACAGCGTCTCCTCTGTTTCACCACGCTCCCCACTGGATCTGAGTCGCAGCGCCACCTCTGTTTCACCACGCTCCCCACTGGATCTGAGTCACAGCGTCTCCTCTGTTTCACCACGCTCCCCACTGGATCTGAGTCGCAGCGCCACCTCTGTTTCACCACGCTCCCCACTGGATCTGAGTCGCAGCGCCACCTCTGTTTCACCACGCTCCCCACTGGATCTGAGTCGCAGCGCCACCTCTGTTTCACCACGCTCCCCACTGGATCTGAGTCGCAGCGCCACCTCTGTTTCACCACGCTCCCCACTGGTTCTGAGTCGCAGCGTCACCATCTGAGTCGCAGCGCCACCTCTGTTTCACCACGCTCCCCACTGGATCTGAGTCGCAGCGTCACCTCTGTTTCACCACGCTCCCCACTGGATCTGAGTCGCAGCGCCACCTCTGTTTCACCACGCTCCCCACTGGATCTGAGTCGCAGCGCCACCTCTGTTTCACCACGCTCCCCACTGGATCTGAGTCGCAGCGCCACCTCTGTTTCACCACGCTCCCCACTGGATCTGAGTCACAGCGTCACCTCTGTTTCACCACGCTCCCCACTGGATCTGAGTCGCAGCGCCACCTCTGTTTCACCACGCTCCCCACTGGATCTGAGTCACAGCGTCACCTCTGTTTCACCACGCTCCCCACTGGATCTGAGTCACAGCGTCTCCTCTGTTTCACCACGCTCCCCACTGGATCTGAGTCACAGCGCCACCTCTGTTTCACCACGCTCCCCACTGGATCTGAGTCGCAGCGTCTCCTCTGTTTCACCACGCTCCCCACTGGATCTGAGTCACAGCGTCTCCTCTGTTTTACCACGCTCCCCACTGGATCTGAGTCGCAGCGCCACCTCTGTTTCACCACGCTCCCCACTGGATCTGAGTCACAGCGTCACCTCTGTTTCACCACGCTCCCCACTGGATCTGAGTCGCAGCGTCACCTCTGTTTCACCACGCTCCCCACTGGATCTGAGTCGCAGCGTCACCTCTGTTTCACCACGCTCCCCACTGGATCTGAGTCGCAGCGCCACCTCTGTTTCACCACGCTCCCCACTGGATCTGAGTCACAGCGTCACCTCTGTTTCACCACGCTCCCCACTGGATCTGAGTCACAGCGTCTCCTCTGTTTCACCACGCTCCCCACTGGATCTGAGTCACAGCGCCACCTCTGTTTCACCACGCTCCCCACTGGATCTGAGTCGCAGCGTCACCTCTGTTTCACCACGCTCCCCACTGGATCTGAGTCGCAGCGCCACCTCTGTTTCACCACGCTCCCCACTGGATCTGAAACAAATATCACTACAGGTTACCTTCACTGATTCAACTGCACCCAACTCCTTTCAACCCCACCCTGAAACCACAAATGGATCCGCCAAAAGGCAAGGGTCCACTTTCTTCAAAAATGTGGACCAGATTCTTCTTTATCGTGTCCAAACTCGGCGTCCTCACCGCAGGCACTTCATCCTCACTCTCGTCAGGGGTGGCAGGTAGCTTAGTGTCTGCTAAATGACTAAAATGTAAATGTCAAAATGTTCCACCTCTGAACTACTGAAGCACGTGTCCCTCTTTTTGCACTTGACGCCAACCTTCCTCACCACACTGTTTCACTGTACCCTCAGCTCCTTCCTCACCACAACATTTCCCTGTACCCTCAGCTCCTTCCTCACCACAACATTTCCCTGTACCCTCAGCTCCTTCCTCACCACAACATTTCCCTGTACCCTCAGCTCCTTCCTCACCACACTGTTTCCCTGTACCCTCAGCTCCTTCCTCACCACACTGTTTCCCTGTACCCTCAGCTCATTCCTCACCACACTGTTTCCCTGTACCCTCAGCTCCTTCCTCACCACACTGTTTCCCTGTACCCTCAGCTCATTCCTCACCACACTGTTTCCCTGTACCCTCAGCTCATTCCTCACCACACTGTTTCCCTGTACCCTCAGCTCCTTCCTCACCACACTGTTTCCCTGTACCCTCAGCTCATTCCTCACCACACTGTTTCCCTGTACCCTCAGCTCCTTCCTCACCACACTGTTTCCCTGTACCCTCAGCTCCTTCCTCACCACACTGTTTCCCTGTACCCTCAGCTCCTTCCTCACCACACTGTTTCCCTGTACCCTCAGCTCATTCCTCACCACACTGTTTCCCTGTACCCTCAGCTCATTCCTCACCACACTGTTTCCCTGTACCCTCAGCTCATTCCTCACCACACTGTTTCCCTGTACCCTCAGCTCCTTCCTCACCACACTGTTTCCCTGTACCCTCAGCTCCTTCCTCACCACACTGTTTCCCTGTACCCTCAGCTCATTCCTCACCACACTGTTTCCCTGTACCCTCAGCTCCTTCCTCACCACAACGTTTCCCTGTACCCTCAGCTCATTCCTCACCACACTGTTTCCCTGTACCCTCAGCTCCTTCCTCACCACACTGTTTCCCTGTACCCTCAGCTCCTTCCTCACCACACTGTTTCCCTGTACCCTCAGCTCCTTCCTCACCACACTGTTTCCCTGTACCCTCAGCTCATTCCTCACCACACTGTTTCCCTGTACCCTCAGCTCATTCCTCACCACACTGTTTCCCTGTACCCTCAGCTCATTCCTCACCACACTGTTTCCCTGTACCCTCAGCTCCTTCCTCACCACACTGTTTCCCTGTACCCTCAGCTCATTCCTCACCACACTGTTTCCCTGTACCCTCAGCTCATTCCTCACCACACTGTTTCCCTGTACCCTCAGCTCATTCCTCACCACACTGTTTCCCTGTACCCTCAGCTCCTTCCTCACCACACTGTTTCCCTGTACCCTCAGCTCCTTCCTCACCACACTGTTTCCCTGTACCCTCAGCTCCTTCCTCACCACACTGTTTCCCTGTACCCTCAGCTCCTTCCTCACCACAACGTTTCCCTGTACCCTCAGCTCATTCCTCACCACACTGTTTCCCTGTACCCTCAGCTCCTTCCTCACCACACTGTTTCCCTGTACCCTCAGCTCCTTCCTCACCACACTGTTTCCCTGTACCCTCAGCTCCTTCCTCACCACAACGTTTCCCTGTACCCTCAGCTCATTCCTCACCACACTGTTTCCCTGTACCCTCAGCTCATTCCTCACCACACTGTTTCCCTGTACCCTCAGCTCCTTCCTCACCACACTGTTTCCCTGTACCCTAAGCTCATTCCTCACCACACTGTTTCCCTGTACCCTCAGCTCATTCCTCACCACACTGTTTCCCTGTACCCTCAGCTCCTTCCTCACCACACTGTTTCCCTGTACCCTCAGCTCCTTCCTCACCACACTGTTTCCCTGTACCCTCAGCTCATTCCTCACCACACTGTTTCCCTGTACCCTCAGCTCATTCCTCACCACACTGTTTCCCTGTACCCTCAGCTCCTTCCTCACCACACTGTTTCCCTGTACCCTCAGCTCCTTCCTCACCACACTGTTTCCCTGTACCCTCAGCTCCTTCCTCACCACACTGTTTCCCTGTACCCTCAGCTCATTCCTCACCACACTGTTTCCCTGTACCTCAGCTCCTTCCTCACCACACTGTTTCCCTGTACCCTCAGCTCATTCCTCACCACACTGTTTCCCTGTACCCTCAGCTCATTCCTCACCACACTGTTTCCCTGTACCCTCAGCTCCTTCCTCACCACACTGTTTCCCTGTACCCTCAGCTCATTCCTCACCACACTGTTTCCCTGTACCCTCAGCTCCTTCCTCACCACACTGTTTCCCTGTACCCTCAGCTCCTTCCTCACCACACTGTTTCCCTGTACCCTCAGCTCCTTCCTCACCACACTGTTTCCCTGTACCCTCAGCTCCTTCCTCACCACACTGTTTCCCTGTACCCTCAGCTCATTCCTCACCACACTGTTTCCCTGTACCCTCAGCTCCTTCTCGGCGGTCATCACTGCACCTGCCACCGCAGTTAATTAAACTTCACTCTCGTCACGTTCAATTTCCTTCTGTAGCTCTTCCAGAAGTTCTGTGTGATCCTCCATTCCATATTCACTCAAAACATCTACTAATTCTCCTTTTGTTCTTGTCTGCCATCTTGTCCTTCATCAAATCTTCCAGCGGTTTGAATGTGGTCGTGTCCAGACTGTATCCGTGTAGCCAAACACAATGTAAGCTCACAAGATCAGGATGGTTCATACGAGGCTAGATTTGGACAGGAAGTGTGAAAGGTTAGGTATACCCATTATAAGCTAGTTTTACTCCATTGTGTTAAACAGACACTGTATAACAGGATGGTGGGGTGACCACACCCAGATCTCCCACCGCTCTCTCCCAGTAGAGGCTGGGTGACCACACCCAGATCTCCCACCGCTCTCTCCCAGTAGAGGCTGGGTGACCACACCCAGATCTCCCACCGCTCTCTCCCAGTAGAGGCTGGGTGACCACACCCAGATCTCCCACCGCTCTCTCCCAGTAGAGGCTGGGTGACCACACCCAGATCTCCCACCGCTCTCTCCCAGTAGAGGCTGGGTGACCACACCCAGATCTCCCACCGCTCTCTCCCAGTAGAGGCTGGGTGACCACACCCAGATCTCCCACCGCTCTCTCCCAGTAGAGGCTGGGTGACCACACCCAGATCTCCCACCGCTCTCTCCCAGTAGAGGCTGGGTGACCACACCCAGATCTCCCACCGCTCTCTCCCAGTAGAGGCTGGGTGACCACACCCAGATCTCCCACCGCTCTCTCCCAGTAGAGGCTGGGTGACCACACCCAGATCTCCCACCGCTCTCTCCCAGTAGAGGCTGGGTGACCACACCCAGATCTCCCACCGCTCTCTCCCAGTAGAGGCTGGGTGACCACACCCAGATCTCCCACCGCTCTCTCCCAGTAGAGGCTGGGTGACCACACCCAGATCTCCCACCGCTCTCCCAGTAGAGGCTGGGTGACCACACCCAGATCTCCCACCGCTCTCTCCCAGTAGAGGCTGGGTGACCACACCCAGATCTCCCACCGCTCTCTCCCAGTAGAGGCTGGGTGACCACACCCAGATCTCCCACCGCTCTCTCCCAGTAGAGGCTGGTGAAGGGTTAATAATGTTTCTCTCTGTCTCAGATCATCCCAGTAGAGAGGCTGGTGAAGGGGAGGTTTCAGGATAACTTTGAGTTCATCCAGTGGTTTAAGAAGTTATTTGATGCCAACTACGACGGGAAGGAGTATGACCCTGTGGCCACACGCCAGGGGCAGGAGGGCACCCCCTCACCCAACCCAGGTACACATCATGTCCTCACTGCTCCTCGAACCAGGTCATCTCATTTCCCACAAACCCAAATTACCCTCCTCTTCCTCATCCTCCTCATCTTCCTCCTCCTCTTGTAAAACGGATCCTTCCTGCCAGTCTGTCTGTGTTAATGTGCTGCTGAAGTGCTTTGACTGTGTTCTCTCCCTGGAAGGTATAAATCAGGCCTGGAGGGGCTGTTGTTTTCCTGTGTTTTTGGGTTGACCTTTTGGCAAGTCTTTTTTCAGGTTATTATAGTAGAACTGTGATGTAGCTAGCTGTTGATTGGGTGCTGCTGAGAGGCTTGTTAAGATTGGCTGTGTGTTCAGGCCACCAGAGGACGTCTCCCACGGCGACCAAGACAGTCCACGTCCCCCCGAAGCAGTCTGCCCCCATCCGCAGGGCGACGCCCACCAGAGCCAACGGAGCGTCAGATGCTGAGGTGCTAGAACTGAACCAGCAGGTACTGAGCCGCCCCCCCCAAACATGAAAATAAGCTCATTTATTCTCTCTATATATTTTTTTCTAAATGTTTGGTATATATTAAACACGATACTCTCCCTCTGTCTGCCTCCTTACCTTCTCTTCTCTACACCTCTCCTCTCCACCTCTCTCCTCTCCACCTCACCACCTCTCCATCTCTCCTCTACATCTCTCCTCTCCACTTCTCCTCTCCATCTCTCCTCTACACCTCTCCACCTCTCTCCTCTCCACCTCTCCTCACCTCACCACCTCTCCACCTCTCCTCTCCACCTCTCACCTCTCACCTCTCCTCTCCACCTCTCACCTCTCCACCTCTCTCCTCTACACCTCTCCACCTCTCCTCTCCACCTCTCCTCTCCACCTCTCCTCTCCACCTCTCCTCTCCACCTCTCCTCACCACCTCTCCATCTCTCCTCTACACCTCTCCTCTCCACCTCTCCCTCCTCTCCTCTCCACCTCTCCTCTCCACCTCTCTCCTCTCCATCTCTCCTCTCCACCTCTCCTCACCTCTCCACCTCTCTCCTCTCCACCTCTCTCCTCACCTCACCACCTCTCCACCTCTCCTCTCCACCTCTCCTCTCCACCTCTCTCCTCTCCACCTCTCTCCTCTCCACCTCTCCTCACCTCTCCACCTCTCTCCTCTACACCTCTCCTCACCTCTCCTCCTCTCCACCTCTCCTCTCCACCTCCTCACCTCTCCACCTCTCCACCTCTCCTCACCTCTCCCTCTTCCTCCTCTCCTCTCCACCTCTCCACCTCTCTCCTCTCCATCTCTCCTCTACACCTCTCCTCACCTCGCCACCTCTCTCCTCACCACCTCTCCACCTCTCCACCTCTCCTCACTTCTCTCCTCTACACCTCTCCTCACCTCTCCACCTCTCCACCTCACCTCTCCATCTCTCCTCTACACCTCTCCTCACCTCTCCACCTCTCTCCTCTACACCTCTCCTCTCCACCTCTCCACCTCTCCTCTCCACCTCTCCATCTCTCCTCTCCACCTCTCCTCACCTCTCCTCTCCTCCTCTCCTCTCCACCTCTCCTCTCCACCTCCTCTCTTCCACTCTCTCCTCTCTGTCTGTCGGTCTGTATTTCCTCTACCCACTCTCCTCCTCTCTGTCTGTCTGTCTGTGTGTGTAGATGTTGGACCTGAAACTGACAGTGGAGGGTCTTGAGAAGGAGAGAGACTTCTACTTCAGTAAGCTGAGAGACATCGAGCTGATCTGTCAGGAGAATGAGACCAACGCCAGCCCAACACTCTCCAAGATCATGGATATACTGTACGCTACGGAGGTAGGACACAGACGCATACACACAGACAGACTATAAAACACAGACTATAAAACACAGACTGAATATAAAACACAGACTGACTATAAAACACAGACTATAAAACACAGACAGACTATAAAACACAGACAGACTATAAAACACAGACAGACTATAAAACACAGACTATAAAACACTGAATATAAAACACAGACTGACTATAAAACACAGACAGACTATAAAACACAGACAGACTATAAAACACAGACTATAAAACACAGACTATAAAACAGACTATAAAACACAGACAGAATATAAAACACAAAACACAGACTATAAAACACAGACAGACTATAAAACACAGACAGACTATAAAACACAGACAGACTATAAAACACAGACAGACTATAAAACACAGACAGAATATAAAACACAAAACACAGACTATAAAACACAGACAGACTATAAAACACAGACAGACTATAAAACACAGACCGACTATAAAACACAGACTATAAAACACTGACAGAATATAAAACACAAAACACAGACTATAAAACACAGACAGACTATAAAACACAGACAGACTATAAAACACAGACAGACTATAAAACACAGACAGACTATAAAACACAGACTATAAAACACAGACTATAAAACACAGACAGAATATAAAACACAAAACACAGACTATAAAACACAGACAGACTATAAAACACAGACTATAAAACACAGACAGACTATAAAACACAGACAGACTATAAAACACAGACTATAAAACACAGACTATAAAACACAGACAGACTATAAAACACAGACTATAAAACACTGAATATAAAACACAGACAGACTATAAAACACAGACAGACTATAAAACAGACAGACTATAAAACAGACAGACTATAAAACACAGACTATAAAACACAGACTATAAAACACAGACTATAAAACACAGACTATAAAACACAGACTATAAAACACAGACAGAATATAAAACACAAAACACAGACTATAAAACACAGACAGACTATAAAACACAGACAGACTATAAAACACAGACAGAATATAAAACACAAAACACAGACTATAAAACACACACAGACTATAAAACACAGACTATAAAACACAGACTATAAAACACAGACAGAATATAAAACACAAAACACAGACAGACTATAAAACACAGACTATAAAACACAGACAGACTATAAAACACAGACAGACTATAAAACACAGACCGACTATAAAACACAGACCGACTATAAAACACAGACCGACTATAAAACACAGACCGAATATAAAACACAGACCGACTATAAAACACAGACTATAAAACACAGACAGACTATAAAACACAGACAGAATATAAAACACAAAACACAGACTATAAAACACAGACAGACTATAAAACACAGACTATAAAACACAGACAGACTATAAAACACAGACAGAATATAAAACACAAAACACAGACTATAAAACACAGACAGACTATAAAACACAGACAGACTATAAAACACAGACTATAAAACACAGACAGAATATAAAACACAAAACACAGACTATAAAACACAGACAGACTATAAAACACAGACTATAAAACACAGACAGACTATAAAACACAGACTATAAAACACAGACAGACTATAAAACACAGACAGACTATAAAACACAGACAGAATATAAAACACACAGACTAAAACACAAAACACAGACTATAAAACAGACAATATAAAACACAGACAGACTAAAACACAAAACACTGACTATAAAACACAGACTGACTATAAAACACACACAGACTGACTATAAAACACAGACTGACTATAAAACACACACAGACTGACTATAAAACACACACAGACTGACTATAAAACACAGACTGACTATAAAACACAGACTGACTATAAAACACAGACTGACTATAAAACAGACTATAAAACACAGACAGACTATAAAACACAAAACACAGACTATAAAACAGACTGAATATAAAACACAGACTATAAAACACAGACTGACTATAAAACAGACTATAAAACACAGACAGACTATAAAACACAAAACACAGACTATAAAACAGACTGAATATAAAACAGACTGACTATAAAACAGACTATAAAACACAGACAGACTATAAAACACAAAACACTGACTATAAAACAGACTGAATATAAAACACAGACAGACTATAAACACAGACAGACTATAAAACACACACAGACTATAAAATACAGACTATAAAACACACACAGACTATAAAACAGACTGACTATAAAACACAGACCGACTATAAAACACAGACTATAAAACACAGACAGAATATAAAACACAAAACACAGACTATAAAACACAGACAGACTATAAAACACAGACAGACTATAAAACACAGACTATAAAACACAGACAGACTATAAAACACAGACAGACTATAAAACACAGACTATAAAACACAGACAGAATATAAAACACAAAACACAGACTATAAAACACAGACAGACTATAAAACACAAAACACAGACTATAAAACACAGACAGACTATAAAACACAGACTATAAAACACAGACAGAATATAAAACACACAGACTAAAACACAAAACACAGACTATAAAACAGACAATATAAAACACAGACAGACTAAAACACAAAACACTGACTATAAAACACAGACTGACTATAAAACACACACAGACTGACTATAAAACACACACAGACTGACTATAAAACACAGACTGACTATAAAACACACACAGACTGACTATAAAACACAGACTGACTATAAAACAGACTATAAAACACAGACAGACTATAAAACACAAAACACAGACTATAAAACAGACTGAATATAAAACACAGACTATAAAACACAGACTGACTATAAAACAGACTATAAAACACAGACAGACTATAAAACAGACTGAATATAAAACAGACTGACTATAAAACAGACTATAAAACACAGACAGACTATAAAACACAAAACACTGACTATAAAACAGACTGAATATAAAACAGACAGACTATAAACACAGACAGACTATAAAACACACACAGACTATAAAATACAGACTATAAAACAGACTGACTATAAAACACAGACCGACTATAAAACACAGACTATAAAACACAGACTATAAAACACAGACAGAATATAAAACACAAAACACAGACTATAAAACACAGACAGACTATAAAACACAGACAGACTATAAAACACAGACAGAATATAAAACACAAAACACAGACTATAAAACACAGACAGACTATAAAACACAGACTATAAAACACAGACAGACTATAAAACACAGACTATAAAACACAGACTATAAAACACAGACAGACTATAAAACACAGACTATAAAACACAGACAGACTATAAAACACAGACTATAAAACACAGACAGACTATAAAACACAGACTATAAAACACTGAATATAAAACACACAGACTATAAAACACAGACTGACTATAAAACACACAGACTATAAAACACAGACTATAAAACAGACTGAATATAAAACACAGACTATAAAACACAGACAGACTATAAAACACACAGACAGACTATAAAACACAGACAGACTATAAAACAGACTGAATATAAAACACAGACAGGCTATAAAACACAGACAGGCTATAAAACACAGACAGACTATAAAACACAGACTGACTATAAAACACAAAACACAGATTATAAAACAGACTGAATGTAAAACACAGACTATAAAACACAGACTATAAAACAGACTGACTATAAAACACACAGACAGACTATAAAACAGACAATATAAAACACAGACAGACTATAAAACACAAAACACAGACTATAAAACAGACTAAAACACACAGACAGACTATAAAACACACACACAGACAGACTAAAACACAAAACACTGACTATAAAACACAGACTGACTATAAAACACAGACTGACTATAAAACACAGACTGACTATAAAACACAGACTGACTATAAAACACACACAGACTGACTATAAAACACACACAGACTGACTATAAAACACAGACTGACTATAAAACACAGACAGCCTATAAAACACAGACAGAATATAAAACACAAAACACAGACTATAAAACACAGACTATAAAACACAGACTATAAAACACAGACTATAAAACACAGACAGACTATAAAACACAGACTATAAAACACAGACCGACTATAAAACACAGACTATAAAACACAGACAGAATATAAAACACAAAACAGACTATAAAACACACACAGACTGACTATAAAACACAGACAGCCTATAAAACACAGACAGACTATAAAACACAGACGGAATATAAAACACAAAACAGACTATAAAACACAGACAGACTATAAAACACAGACAGACTATAAAACACAGACAGAATATAAAACACACAGACTAAAACACAAAACACAGACTATAAAACAGACAATATAAAACACAGACAGACTATAAAACACAAAACACAGACTATAAAACAGACAATATAAAACACAGACAGACTAAAACACAAAACACTGACTATAAAACACAGACTGACTATAAAACACAGACTGACTATAAAACACACACAGACTGACTATAAAACACACACAGACTGACTATAAAACACACACAGACTGACTATAAAACACAGACTGACTATAAAACACACACAGACTGACTATAAAACACACACAGACTGACTATAAAACACAGACTGACTATAAAACAGACTATAAAATACAAAACACAGACTATAAAACAGACTGAATATAAAACACAGACAGACTATAAAACACAGACTGACTATAAAACAGACTGACTATAAAACACAGATTATAAAACAGACGGAATATAAAACACAGACAGACTATAAAACACAGACTGACTATAAAACACACAGACTATAAAACACAGACTATAAAACAGACTGAATATAAAACACAGACTATAAAACACAGACAGACTATAAAACACAGACAGACTATAAAACACACAGACAGACTATAAAACACAGACAGACTATAAAACAGACTGAATATAAAACACAGACATACTATAAAACTGACTATAAAACACAGACTGACTATAAAACACAAAACACAGATTATAAAACAGACTGAATGTAAAACACAGACTATAAAACACCGACTATAAAACAGACTGACTATAAAACACAAAACACAGATTATAAAACAGACTAAAACACAAAACACAGACTATAAAACAGACTAAAACACACAGACAGACTATAAAACACACACACAGACAGACTAAAACACAAAACACTGACTATAAAACACAGACTGACTATAAAACACAGACTGACTATAAAACACACACAGACTGACTATAAAACACACACAGACTGACTATAAAACACAGACAGCCTATAAAACACAGACAGACTATAAAACACAGACTATAAAACACAAAACACAGACTATAAAACAGACAATATAAAACACAGACAGACTATAAAACACAAAACACTGACTATAAAACAGACTGACTATAAAACACACACAGACTATAAAACAGACTGAATATAAAACAGACTATAATACACAGACAGACTATAACACAAAACACAGACTATAAAACAGACTGAATATAAAACACAGACTATAAACACAGACAGACTATAAAACACAGACAGACTATAAAACACACAGACAGACTATAAAACACAGACAGACTATAAAACAGACTGAATATAAAACACAGACATACTATAAAACTGACTATAAAACACAGACTGACTATAAAACACAAAACACAGATTATAAAACAGACTGAATGTAAAACACAGACTATAAAACACCGACTATAAAACAGACTGACTATAAAACACAAAACACAGATTATAAAACAGACTAAAACACAAAACACAGACTATAAAACAGACTAAAACACACAGACAGACTATAAAACACACACACAGACAGACTAAAACACAAAACACTGACTATAAAACACAGACTGACTATAAAACACACACAGACTGACTATAAAACACACACAGACTGACTATAAAACACACACAGACTGACTATAAAACACAGACAGACTATAAAACACAGACTATAAAACACAAAACACAGACTATAAAACAGACAATATAAAACACAGACAGACTATAAAACACAAAACACTGACTATAAAACAGACTGACTATAAAACACACACAGACTATAAAACAGACTGAATATAAAACAGACTATAAACACAGACAGACTATAAAACACACACAGACTATAAAATACAGACTAAAACACAAAACACAGACTATAAAACAGACAATATAAAACAGACTATAAAACAGACTGAATATAAAACACACAGACAGACTATAATACACAGACAGACTATAACACAAAACACAGACTATAAAACAGACTGAATATAAAAACACAGACTAAAACACACAGACAGACTATAAAACACACACACAGACAGACTAAAACACAAAACACTGACTATAAAACACAGACTGACTATAAAACACACACTGACTATAAAACACACACAGACTGACTATAAAACACAGACTGACTATAAAACACAGACAGCCTATAATACAGAATATAACACAAAACACAGACTATAAAACAGACTGAATATAAAACACAGACAGACTATAAAACACACACAGACTATAAAATACAGACTATAAAACACAGACAGACTATAAAAAACAGACTGAATATAAACACAGACTATAAAACACACACAGACTATAAAACACAGACTATAGAACACAGACATACTATAAAACACAGACAGACTATAAAACACAGACTATAAAACATATAGCCATTTAACCGTGGCTAGGGCTGTGGCGGTTAACCGTGGCTAGGGCTGTGGCGGTCATGAAATTGTCAGTTGGTGATTGTCTAGCAAATAACTGTCGGTCTCACGGTAATTGACCGTTAATTAATATAAACACATTTAGCATCTCCTGGCTTCCACACACAGCCTACAAGCCACTGATGCAGACCTTTGGAACATCTACATTTTAAAGTCTAATAAATCCATGTAATATAGCCTACACCTTCACAATAAATCCATTATTTATTTTAGACAGGTCTATAGAAACATGATATGAAGAAAATGTAGTCTATTTCAGAAGAACAGAATAGCGTACTCTGAGTTGTCCTTATGTTAGGTCCTGATCCGGCTATGCCATATGGCTGTGGGCTACACTAGTTCATTTAGCAGACTAGAATTCTGTGGCTTTATTTTATAGTATGAAGAATACAATTGAATATAGCTTAATAAAATATAAAATATATTTTCTCCAAACAATTTCTGAGGGAGTGCGCACTTGCGGCTATTCTGTGTTGAGCGGTTAACAAAGAAACAGGTCCTCCTATATGCTACATTTAGAGTTATTAATGTAACTTTAGTTGTTCTACAAACGTTGGGCTATATGTTTAGATTTTTAATACATTGTAAGGCTGCATGATGAGAGACTAATGATGATTTGAAAAAAGTCCCATAAAAGGCATGAGCTCTGATTTTGTTTTTTGCTCTGGCTGTACACACTTCATCAGTCTCTCATTCACAATTTGACAAGCACTTGATAATGCCTTGAATTTCCCGCCGGCATCCCCTTTGTGTGGCCGTAATGCCTCCTAAAAAAAAATCCATGCCTTTTGTGGCCGTGGTGACCTTGGGCTGAATATAATAATTATAATTCCCTTCTCCCGGTTGCCAATCGCCGTGATCCAAAGCACCTCTCACTCACATGGCTCTCTCAGATATGTCAATCCTATTAGCCAATGCCCCCACGTGTTCTTCTCACAGGCATCTCAGCTCAGAAGGAGGCTGCAAGTGAAGACAGACTCATCAGGGACCAATTCCGAGGTGCATATTGAAGATGTTGGAAGAACTGTCCACATTTACTTTTCGTCAGCCAACAAGATGAGTCGGGCTAACGAACAGCAAAAGCACTAGCCTATGTCAATCTACTATCCCCCATAGTACAAAAGTTGACCTATTCTGTGCGAGAAATAAATATTCCAAACATAGTCTGGGACAGTTGTGGGATGTGATAGATCCCAAATTAATACAACCACTAGCATCAAAAAACCTGTTTTAAGCAATGAGGCTGATGCAAAGGTTTCAGAACGTTTCGCTTAAAATGTTGATAAACTATTAGGCTATTTCTTCACATTATAAGCGCAGCGATGCGCACATGGCAGTAGGCTATAAGCACCAAAATGCAATCAATTCTCAAAAGTTTATGCATGTAATGCTTTATTATAAAAGGTGCATTTTTATGGTGAAAATGATCTTCCCCAAACTTGAAACTCACACGCCCCGCCTATGTATGCCAGGCTCTACACCCCTTGTAATTCTAAGAAGTTATTTGGCCCCTTTAGTTGTGATCCAAACCTTATTAAAACATATAGGCCTATGGGCTACATGAGGTGGGCGACTATGATTAGAAAAGTTGGGGGAAAAAGGCATGCGCTGTTTCTTGCTGCGCAGAAGCTGGGCATCATTTACAAGTGATAATATAAACTACATGACCAAAAGTATATGGACACCTGCTCGTCGAACATCTCATTCCAAAATCACAGGCATTAATAAGGAGTTGGTCCCACTTTTACTGCTACAACAGCCTCCACTCTTCTGGGAAGATTTTCCACTAGATGTTGGAACATTGCTGTGGGGATTTGCTTCCATTCAGCCACGAGCGTTAGTGAGGTCGGGCACTGATGTTGGGCGATTAGGCCTGGCCTGAACCACCTCCTCCCTCCTGTACGTCGCTCTGGATAACAGCATCTGCTAAATGACTCAAATGTAAAATGGGCGCTGATGTTGGGCGATTAGGCGTGGCTCGCAGTCGGCATTCAAATTCTTCCCAAAGGTGTTCAGTGGGGTTGAGGTCAGGGCTCTGTGCTAGCCAGTCAAGTTCTTTCACACCGATCTTGACAAAGCATTTCTGTATGGACCTCACTTTGTGCACGGGGGCATTGTCATGCTGAAACAGCAAAAGGGCTTTCCCCAAACTGTTGCCACAAAGTTGGAGGCACAGAATCGTCTAGAATGTCATTGTATGCTGTAGCGTTAAGATTTTCCATCACTGGAACTAAGGGGCCTAGACAGAACCATGAAAAACAGCCCCAGTCAATGATTCCTCCTCCACCAAACTTTACAGTTGGCAGGTAGCGTTCTCCTGGCATCCGCCAAACCCAGATTAGTCCGTCGGACTGCCAAGTCGTGAAGCGTGATTTATCACTCCAGAGAACGCGTTTCCACTGCTCCAGAGTCCAATGGTGGTGAGCTTTACACCACTCCAGCCGACGCTTGGCATTGCACATGGTGATCTTAGGCTTGTGTGCGGCTGCTCGGCCATGGAAACCCATTTCATGAAGCTCCCAACGTACAGTTATTGTGCTGACGTTGCTTCCAGAGGCAGTTTGGAACTCTGTAATGAGTGTTGCAACCGAGGACAGATGATTTTGATGCGTTGCGTGCTTCAGCACTCTGCGGTCCCGTTCTGTGAGCTTGTGTGGCCTACCACTTCGCGGCTGAGCCGTTGTTGCTCCTAGACGTTTCCATTTCACAATAACAGCACTTACAGTTGACTGGGGCAGCTCTAGCAGGTGAAGGTGCCACATTGAAAGTCACTGAGCTCTTCAGTAAGGCCTTTCTACTGCAACTGTTTGTCTATGAAGATTGCATGTATGTGTGCTCGATTTTATACACCTGTCAGCAACGGGTGTAGCTGAAATAGCAGAATCCACTAATTTGAAGGGGTGTCCACATACTTTTGTATATATGTGTCATTCACAAGTGATAGGCTCATATTGTCACCCATCAGACTATACTTGATTTAATCTTGTCTTTACATTTACTAAATAATATATATATGTGTGATATTAGTTTTGATTTAGAACGGACCATTATCATGCACCTGTCTCGAAACAGGGGCAGCAGGAAAAAATTCATGTCATCTATGAACTTAAATAGCGAATGGAGGACGCTTTTTCCCGTGGTTCATTTTCATGCCAGCCAGGTAGGCTATACTCCTGTTGTAAAGAGAAGCAATGTGCTTAATATTAGGAAAGTTGAGAAATAAATATAGTAGGCCTAGCCTACAGAAAGCTGATGGGATCCTCCTCTTTTTAATAGAGGCCATCACTCTGTTTTCTCCCGCTACTCCATAGCCTATAGAAATGCTGGGCAACATGAGCTCATGGGCTCTCATGAAGTGTTTGATTAGATTTACGAACACATTTGCATTGATGTCAGAGTGATTAGAGGGACAATAGAGTGCTGAGTACCAGGCAGTTAGCAAGTTGGGTAGACTACTAATGACCATCAGCAGCATCAGAGCTTGGAGAAGCCTAGTTACCGTGACTAAACGTCACAATTGGTGACTGGCGGTAATATGGTCACAGTAACAGCCCCTTTCCTCCTCTACCTGTAACTCTTCCCCAGGGGGAGGTTGACCTTCTCAGCCAACTTACCTGATCAATAAAGGTGAATAGAATGAATAACTACACACACCATTCACACAACTTTTCACATGCACACCCCCAACTACCCCCTGACCTCTGTCTGACCTGTGTGTGTTTCAGGATGGCTTTGTGGTGGCAGAGGATGAGGAGGCGCCACGTGGAGACCAGGAAGAATTCTGAACATTCCTCCGTTCTCTTCTTCACTCCACACCTCCCCGGATCAGCGCGTCAAGATTCTCATCTCCTACCCCTATTTTATCACTCGCTCTCTTTCTCTGTTTCACAGCCTCCTCCCTCTCTCTTCCTCCTCCTGTCCCCCATTTCCCCTTGCTCCCCCCTTCCATCCTCTCCCCCCAACCCCCCAGACATGTCAGGCTAACGCTGTACACTTAATCTGTATGGGTGGTGTTAGCAGGATGCTAGGCTAATGGCTAGCTCTGAACAGTTCATCTGTGTGGTGGGAGTGTTAGCAGGATGCTAGGCTAAAGTAAATTAGATGAGCATGGATCTATAGCACCCTCTGTCTGTAGAGGCAGGTAACACAACAAACTCACTAATCTCGGAACCCAGAAGAACATTTTGTCATGATTTTCTCTGATGAGCGGAGACTGAACTCCCTCCAGACTCACTGGTCCAGTTCAGTATTAGGGTTCAGGACCTACCTACCATATGATCAGGGAGATCGTTCAAGAATGACTTCGGAATTGGACGTCTTTCCATGTCCTGAGTATGTCGGGAAATGCCTTCAAAACCAACCACTAGGGGCAACAGTGAGCGCTACTACCATCAAATAGACCTGGGTTTAGATAGTGCATTGAGGACAAGGGTGGTAGATTGGTGTAATCCCATGACTCTGGACCAGGGGGGGGGGTTTAACTGTAACTAAACTTAACCCTTAATTTCAAAATGTTGACGTTTGGAGAAATGTAACGATACGGAGTAGCAGGAACAACCCAGGGTGTTAAAAACACTTTGAAATTTGATGTTTGGATAAACGTGGATGAATGCCTAATTCTGCAGTGAGACTGAGAGCTTGTTGCATATGGACCAGTACTATCCCAGTCCAATAGGACTCCGCACTCCGCACCAACACCACTCAACATGTCACTCGTATCAAGTTTCCCCGTATCAGCTCTATCTGGAACATTCTGCAGGTTCTAACCTCTGAATTCCCCCTGGTTCTGGTTCTGGTTCTGTTTTTGAAGGAGTTATTTAGCGTTAGCTTGGAGTGGCTAACGAGGCAGTCAATGTGAATCTATTTATTACTCTGAGAAAGCTTTTATTAAGCTATATAAATGAACACACTACTACACCATATATGCTAATGTGTGAATATTGAGTATTGATTATTAATGAATTGATTTGAAGTGGTTTTTAGCAGCTGTTTTTGATTTGGAGTTTCTTCCTGTTGACATGTTATATGCCATGGGAACAGGAGGCGGGGCTTAGTGGTGACTGACAGCTGTCAGGGCCAGCCCCTGGTTGTCATGGCAGCAGACCTGTGACGGACATGCATCGTTGGAGTTTTATTACAGAGGTTGAATAAAGACTGGGTTCAAAACCAGAAGGAACACGACTGGTCGGGTCTTTTTCTTACTGTATGACACACACACACACCTTACGTCGAAGCAGTGGCGACCCGTCATTCATGGGGACACTACGTCACCGCCAAGTCTAAGGGTAGAGCTCCAAAATTCAAGCCCCTTGGGTGCTGCCATAGAGTTACATTAGAAGCGCCCATCCAAGAAGGCTCAAGGTCATTGGCCGCAGATAAAATGACTTCAAATCACATTATATCTACAGTAGCTTTGATTGGACTGATCATGTCAACATCACACTTTCAAAATCTTAGCTAGCAGTCATCATCATGAATAAAGTCGACAATCTACTGGCAAATCCTTTTTAATCCTTGTCATATGAAGAGAAATAATGAAGAGAAATTATAGATAAAATGTATCGGTGCTCATCGGACATTGGACATAAACATTACACAACAAGTTGGAAATTCAACAGTGAGTGGTTTGGAAGGAATCAGTGGCTAATTGCAAGCATTGCAAAGCAATCACTAGCCTGCTATTCAGTGGAGTGGCTGTGTGGTCCCAAATCTGGGATTAAGGGTCTTTTCCAAGTTTAAAATGATAAACATTCAACATTGGCCATGCTGTCAATGAAGCATGATTTGTGCCGTGCTCAAAATAACTGTTAACTCGGAACTGCGAAACTTGACTTCGGTAAGTTCAAGACAACTGGGAACTCTGGGGGAAAAAACGAGCTCCGACTGGGAAAATACGTTTTGAACGGTCATCCAACTGGGAATTGTAAATCCGGAACTCGGGCCTCTTTCTAGAGCTCCGACCTGAAGATCACTGACGTCATCATGATTTAACCTTGTTTTTTTCCCAGAGTTCCCAGTTGTCTTGAAAGCACCATAAATCCAGAGAATGCCAGACTTTGATGACAAAATGTAATGACTAAATTTGCCCGCGAAGGACCGCCGCGCCACCTTCCTGTTCCAGTGAGCACAGCATAACAAGGTGAGTCCAAAAATTTATTGTATTCTGCTGCATAAAATGATGTAAAATGCCAGGGAGATATCTAATAATAATAATGGCGCCGGAGAAGATGGCTGCCGATTTACAGCCCTCTAATATCAGTGGTAGGAGACAGCCTATAGGGAGGAGGTCAGAGACCTGGCCGTGTGGTGCCAGGACAACAACCTCTCCCTCAACGTGACCAAGACAAAGGAGATGATTGTGGACTATTCTCATCGACGGGGCTGTAGTGGAACAGGTTGAGCGCTTCAAGTTCCTTGGTGTCCACATCACCAACGAACTATCATGGTCCAAACACACCAAGACAGTCGTGAAGAGGGCACGACAAAGCCTATTCCCCCTCAGGAGACTGAAAAGATTTGGCATGGGTCCTCCGATCCTCAAAAAAATTATACAGCTGCACCATCGAGAGCATCCTGACTGGTTGCATCACCGCCTGGTATGGCAACTGCTTGGCCTCCAACCGCAAGGCACTACAGAGGGTAGTGCGTACGGCCCAGTATATCACTGGGGCCAAGCTTCCTGCCATCCAGGACCTCTATACCAGGCGGTGTCAGAGGAAGGCCCTCAAAATTGTCAAAGACTCCAGCCACCCTAGTCATAGACTGTTCTCTCTGCTACCGCACGGCAAGCGG
The DNA here is from genome assembly GCF_020615455.1 of Coregonus clupeaformis. NCBI lineage: Eukaryota > Metazoa > Chordata > Actinopteri > Salmoniformes > Salmonidae > Coregonus > Coregonus clupeaformis. Next base: position 10,982,053 of record NC_059219.1, read on the forward strand.
TACCGGAGCGCCAAGTCTAGGTCCAAAAGACTTCTCAACAGCTGCTACCCCCAAGCCATAAGACTCCTGAACAGCTAATCATGGCTACCCGGACTATTTGCACTGCCCCCCCAGCCCATCTTTTTACGCTGCTGCTACTCTGTTAATTACTTATGCATAGTCACTTTAACTCTACCCACATGTACATATTACCTCAATTACCTCGACTAGCCGGTGCCCCCGCACATTGACTCTGCACCGGTACCCCCTGTATATATAGCCTCCCTACTGTTATTTCACATTGACTCTGCACCGGTACCCCCCTGTATATATAGCCTCCCTACTGTTATTTCACATTGACTCTGCACCGGTACCCCCTGTATATATAGCCTCCCTACTGTTATTTCACATTGACTCTGCACCGGTACCCCCTGTATATAGCCTCCCTACTGTTATTTTATTTTACTTCAGCTCTTTTTTTCTCAACACTTTTTTGTTGTTTTAATCTACTTTTTTATTAAAAATAAACTGCATTGTTGGTTAAGGGCTGTAAGTAAGCATTTCACTGTAATGTCTGCACCTGTTGTATTCGGCACGTGGCCAATAAAATTGATTTGATATACTGTAGCTAAGAAAGTAATACTAAGTGTATGTTGTGTAGTAAGCTGTTAGTAGCCCATGTGCCTCACCCTAATAATTTGGTCCTTTCCCCCTCATAACTTAGCCTAATGTTCTGACTTGGTGGTGCACATGTAGCCTATAGCCTGTTTTAGAGAAATGTAATCATCGAATATTGTAAGAGCTTTCATTGCCTGCTTATATGCCCCCTTTATTTATCCTACGGTTCTGACTTGGTGTACAGGGAGAACACTGTAAGAACGGCCCATGTTCTGAATTCTGTCGCTGTACATTTCAAAAGTGCTGAACAAATAGTTATATTGCCTACGTCCGTCCTAGCTCGCTCATTAATGTCTTAATGGAAATTACGGATTGCCTCTTATCCGCTCGTCCCCTTATGCCATAGTTTGTACATCTCGATTGTCAGTAGAAACCACATTTGTTTAAGCAAGTCAGCCATATCAGCTATGTTTTTTTTAAAGGCAGTAAATGAGGCTGAATGAACTGTTTCGCTGCCAGACAAGGCTCCTCTGATAGCCAGGTGGAGCAGTGGTAAGGTGTTGGGACAGCTGCCTCTGATAGCCAGGTGGAGCAGTGGTAAGGTGTTGGGACAGCTGCCTCTGATAGCCAGGTGGAGCGGTGGTAAGGTGTTGGGACAGCTGCCTCTGATAGCCAGGTGGAGCGGTGGTAAGGTGTTGGGACAGCTGCCTCTGATAGCCAGGTGGAGCAGTGGTAAGGTGTTGGGACAGCTGCCTCTGATAACCAGGTGGAGCGGTGGTAAGGTGTTGGGACAGCTGCCTCTGATAGCCAGGTGGAGCAGTGGTAAGGTGTTGGGACAGCTTTATGGAGGCCCTAACAGTTTGTGGGCACCGTTTGCCACCGTTATAGTGCAATGAATGTATTGTTTAGTGTTGTGTGGTGACTTTGCTGGCATGCAACCCACATTTGTTTGTTTTTTTGCCCCACCAAGATTTACATGCTAAAATCGCCACTGGATCCAGGGTATGACTGTGGCAATGAGTGAACTCTCTGGGTGTCCTCTCCAGCCTACTCTCTGGGTGTCCTCTCCAGCCTACTCTCTGGGTGTCCTCTCCAGTCCACTCTCTGGGTGTCCTCTCTCTGGGTGTCCTCTCCAGTCCACTCTCTGGGTGTCCTCTCCAGTCCACTCTCTGGGTGTCCTCTCCAGTCCACTCTCTGGGTGTCCTCTCCAGTCCACTCTCTGGGTGTCCTCTCCAGTCCACTCTCTGGGTGTCCTCTCCAGCCCACTCTCTGGGTGTCCTCTCCAGCCCACTCTCTGGGTGTCCTCTCCAGTCCACTCTCTGGGTGTCCTCTCCAGTCCACTCTCTGGGTGTCCTCTCCAGTCCACTCTCTGGGTGTCCTCTCCAGCCCACTCTCTGGGTGTCCTCTCCAGTCCACTCTGGGTGTTCTCTCCAGTCCACTCTCTGGGTGTCCTCTCCAGCCCACTCTCTGGGTGTCCTCTCCAGTCCACTCTCTGGGTGTCTCTCTCCAGTCCACTCTCTGGGTGTCCTCTCCAGTCCACTCTCTGGGTGTCCTCTCCAGTCCACTCTCTGGGTGTCCTCTCCAGTCCACTCTCTGGGTGTCCTCTCCAGTCCACTCTCTGGGTGTCCTCTCCAGTCCACTCTCTGGGTGTCCTCTCCAGTCCACTCTCTGGGTGTCCTCTCCAGTCCACTCTCTGGGTGTCCTCTCCAGTCCACTCTCTGGGTGTCTCTCCAGTCCACTCTCTGGGTGTCCTCTCCAGCCCACTCTCTGGGTGTCCTCTCCAGTCCACTCTCTGGGTGTCCTCTCCAGTCCACTCTCTGGGTGTCCTCTCCAGTCCACTCTCTGGGTGTCCTCTCCAGTCCACTCTCTGGGTGTCCTCTCCAGCCCACTCTCTGGGTGTCCTCTCCAGCCCACTCTCTGGGTGTCCTCTCCAGCCCACTCTCTGGGTGTCCTCTCCAGCCCACTCTCTGGGTGTCCTCTCCAGTCTACTCTCTGGGTGTCCTCTCCAGTCCACTCTCTGGGTGTCCTCTCTCTGGGTGTCCTCTCCAGTCCACTCTCTGGGTGTCCTCTCCAGTCCACTCTCTGGGTGTCCTCTCCAGTCCACTCTCTGGGTGTCCTCTCTAGTCCACTCTCTGGGTGTCCTCTCTAGTCCACTCTCTGGGTGTCCTCTCCAGTCCACTCTCTGGGTGTCCTCTCCAGTCCACTCTCTGGGTGTCCTCTCCAGCCCACTCTCTGGGTGTCCTCTCCAGCCCACTCTCTGGGTGTCCTCTCCAGCCTACTCTCTGGGTGTCCTCTCCAGTCCACTCTCTGGGTGTCCTCTCCAGTCCACTCTCTGGGTGTCCTCTCCAGTCCACTCTCTGGGTGTCCTCTCCAGTCCACTCTCTGGGTGTCCTCTCCAGTCCACTCTCTGGGTGTCCTCTCCAGTCCACTCTCTGGGTGTCTCTCTCTCTGGGTGTCCTCTCCAGTCCACTCTCTGGGTGTCCTCTCCAGTCCACTCTCTGGGTGTCCTCTCCAGTCCACTCTCTGGGTGTCCTCTCCAGTCCACTCTCTGGGTGTCCTCTCTCTGGGTGTCCTCTCCAGTCCACTCTCTGGGTGTCCTCTCCAGTCCACTCTCTGGGTGTCCTCTCCAGTCCACTCTCTGGGTGTCCTCTCCAGTCCACTCTCTGGGTGTCCTCTCCAGTCCACTCTCTGGGTGTCCTCTCCAGTCTACTCTCTGGGTGTCCTCTCCAGTCTACTCTCTGGGTGTCCTCTCCAGTCTACTCTCTGGGTGTCCTCTCCAGTCTACTCTCTGGGTGTCCTCTCCAGTCCACTCTCTGGGTGTCCTCTCTCTGGGTGTCCTCTCCAGTCCACTCTCTGGGTGTCCTCTCCACCCTACTCTCTGGGTGTCCTCTCCAGTCCACTCTCTGGGTGTCCTCTCCAGCCTACTCTCTGGGTGTCCTCTCCAGTCCACTCTCTGGGTGTCCTCTCCAGCCTACTCTCTGGGTGTCCTCTCCAGTCCACTCTCTGGGTGTCCTCTCCAGCCTACTCTCTGGGTGTCCTCTCCAGCCTACTCTCTGGGTGTCCTCTCCAGCCTACTCTCTGGGTGTCCTCTCCAGTCCACTCTCTGGGTGTCCTCTCCAGTCCACTCTCTGGGTGTCCTCTCTCTGGGTGTCCTCTCCAGTCCTCTCTGGGTGTCCTCTCCAGTCCACTCTCTGGGTGTCCTCTCCAGTCCACTCTCTGGGTGTCCTCTCCAGTCCACTCTCTGGGTGTCCTCTCCAGTCCACTCTCTGGGTGTCCTCTCCAGTCCACTCTCTGGGTGTCCTCTCTAGTCCACTCTCTGGGTGTCCTCTCTAGTCCACTCTCTGGGTGTCCTCTCCAGTCCACTCTCTGGGTGTCCTCTCCAGTCCACTCTCTGGGTGTCCTCTCCAGCCCACTCTCTGGGTGTCCTCTCCAGCCCACTCTCTGGGTGTCCTCTCCAGCCCACTCTCTGGGTGTCCTCTCCAGCCTACTCTCTGGGTGTCCTCTCCAGTCCACTCTCTGGGTGTCCTCTCCAGTCCACTCTCTGGGTGTCCTCTCCAGTCCACTCTCTGGGTGTCCTCTCCAGTCCACTCTCCAGTCCACTCTCTGGGTGTCCTCTCCAGTCCACTCTCTGGGTGTCCTCTCTCTGGGTGTCCTCTCCAGTCCACTCTCTGGGTGTCCTCTCCAGTCCACTCTCTGGGTGTCCTCTCCAGTCCACTCTCTGGGTGTCCTCTCCAGTCCACTCTCTGGGTGTCCTCTCCAGTCCACTCTCTGGGTGTCCTCTCCAGTCCACTCTCTGGGTGTCCTCTCCAGTCCACTCTCTGGGTGTCCTCTCCAGTCCACTCTCTGGGTGTCCTCTCCAGTCTACTCTCTGGGTGTCCTCTCCAGTCCACTCTCTGGGTGTCCTCTCCAGTCCACTCTCTGGGTGTCCTCTCTCTGGGTGTCCTCTCCAGTCCACTCTCTGGGTGTCCTCTCCAGTCCACTCTCTGGGTGTCCTCTCTCTGGGTGTCCTCTCCAGTCCACTCTCTGGGTGTCCTCTCCAGCCTACTCTCTGGGTGTCCTCTCCAGCCTACTCTCTGGGTGTCCTCTCCAGTCCACTCTCTGGGTGTCCTCTCCAGCCTACTCTCTGGGTGTCCTCTCCAGCCTACTCTCTGGGTGTCCTCTCCAGTCCACTCTCTGGGTGTCCTCTCCAGTCCTCTCTGGGTGTCCTCTCCAGTCCACTCTCTGGGTGTCCTCTCTCTGGGTGTCCTCTCAGTCCACTCTCTGGGTGTCCTCTCCAGTCCACTCTCTGGGTGTCCTCTCCAGTCCACTCTCTGGGTGTCCTCTCCAGTCCACTCTCTGGGTGTCCTCTCTCTGGGTGTCCTCTCCAGTCCACTCTCTGGGTGTCCTCTCCAGTCTACTCTCTGGGTGTCCTCTCCAGTCCACTCTCTGGGTGTCCTCTCTCTGGGTGTCCTCTCCAGGTGTCCTCTCCAGTCCACTCTCTGGGTGTCCTCTCCAGTCCACTCTCTGGGTGTCCTCTCCAGTCCACTCTCTGGGTGTCCTCTCCAGTCCTCTCTGGGTGTCCTCTCCAGTCCACTCTCTGGGTGTCCTCTCCAGTCCACTCTCTGGGTGTCCTCTCCAGTCCACCCTCTGGGTGTCCTCTCCAGCCCACTCTCTGGGTGTCCTCTCCAGTCCACTCTCTGGGTGTCCTCTCCAGTCCACTCTCTGGGTGTCCTCTCCAGTCCACTCTCTGGGTGTCCTCTCCAGTCCACTCTCTGGGTGTCCTCTCTCTGGGTGTCCTCTCCAGTCCACTCTCTGGGTGTCCTCTCCAGTCCACTCTCTGGGTGTCCTCTCCAGTCCACTCTCTGGGTGTCCTCTCTCTGGGTGTCCTCTCCAGTCCACTCTCTGGGTGTCCTCTCCAGTCCACTCTCTGGGTGTCCTCTCCAGTCCACTCTCTGGGTGTCCTCTCCAGTCCACTCTCTGGGTGTCCTCTCCAGTCCACTCTCTGGGTGTCCTCTCCAGTCCACTCTCTGGGTGTCCTCTCCAGTCCACTCTCTGGGTGTCCTCTCCAGCCTACTCTCTGGGTGTCCTCTCCAGTCTACTCTCTGGGTGTCCTCTCCAGTCTACTCTCTGGGTGTCCTCTCCAGTCTACTCTCTGGGTGTCCTCTCCAGTCTACTCTCTGGGTGTCCTCTCCAGTCCTCTCTCTGGGTGTCCTCTCCAGTCCACTCTCTGGGTGTCCTCTCTCTGGGTGTCCTCTCCAGTCCACTCTCTGGGTGTCCTCTCCAGTCCACTCTCTGGGTGTCCTCTCCAGTCCACTCTCTGGGTGTCCTCTCCAGTCCACTCTCTGGGTGTCCTCTCCAGTCCACTCTCTGGGTGTCCTCTCCAGTCCACTCTCTGGGTGTCCTCTCTCTGGGTGTCCTCTCCAGTCCACTCTCTGGGTGTCCTCTCCAGCCTACTCTCTGGGTGTCCTCTCCAGTCCACTCTCTGGGTGTCCTCTCCAGCCTACTCTCTGGGTGTCCTCTCCAGTCCACTCTCTGGGTGTCCTCTCCAGCCTACTCTCTGGGTGTCCTCTCCAGCCTACTCTCTGGGTGTCCTCTCCAGCCTACTCTCTGGGTGTCCTCTCCAGCCTACTCTCTGGGTGTCCTCTCCAGTCCACTCTCTGGGTGTCCTCTCTCTGGGTGTCCTCTCCAGTCCTCTCTGGGTGTCCTCTCCAGTCCACTCTCTGGGTGTCCTCTCCAGTCCACTCTCTGGGTGTCCTCTCCAGTCCACTCTCTGGGTGTCCTCTCCAGTCTACTCTCTAGGTGTCCTCTCCAGTCCACTCTCTGGGTGTCTCTCTCAGTCCACTCTCTGGGTGTCCTCTCCAGTCCACTCTCTGGGTGTCCTCTCTAGTCCACTCTCTGGGTGTCCTCTCCAGTCCACTCTCTGGGTGTCCTCTCCAGTCCACTCTCTGGGTGTCCTCTCCAGTCCACTCTCTGGGTGTCCTCTCCAGTCCACTCTCTGGGTGTCCTCTCCAGTCCACTCTCTGGGTGTCCTCTCCAGTCCACTCTCTGGGTGTCCTCTCCAGTCCACTCTCTGGGTGTCCTCTCCAGCCCACTCTCTGGGTGTCCTCTCCAGCCCACTCTCTGGGTGTCCTCTCCAGCCCACTCTCTGGGTGTCCTCTCCAGTCCACTCTCTGGGTGTCCTCTCCAGTCCACTCTCTGGGTGTCCTCTCCAGTCCACTCTCTGGGTGTCCTCTCCAGTCCACTCTCTGGGTGTCCTCTCCAGTCTCTCTCCAGTCCACTCTCTGGGTGTCTTTCTCTCTGGGTGTCCTCTCCAGTCCACTCTCTGGGTGTCCTCTCCAGTCCACTCTCTGGGTGTCCTCTCCAGTCCACTCTCTGGGTGTCCTCTCCAGTCCACTCTCTGGGTGTCCTCTCAGTCCACTCTCTGGGTGTCCTCTCCAGTCTACTCTCTGGGTGTCCTCTCCAGTCCACTCTCTGGGTGTCCTCTCCAGTCCACTCTCTGGGTGTCCTCTCTCTGGGTGTCCTCTCCAGTCCACTCTCTGGGTGTCCTCTCTCTGGGTGTCCTCTCCAGTCCACTCTCTGGGTGTCCTCTCCAGTCCACTCTCTGGGTGTCCTCTCTCTGGGTGTCCTCTCCAGTCCACTCTCTGGGTGTCCTCTCCAGCCTACTCTCTGGGTGTCCTCTCCAGCCTACTCTCTGGGTGTCCTCTCCAGTCCACTCTCTGGGTGTCCTCTCCAGCCTACTCTCTGGGTGTCCTCTCCAGCCTACTCTCTGGGTGTCCTCTCCAGTCCACTCTCTGGGTGTCCTCTCCAGTCCTCTCTGGGTGTCCTCTCCAGTCCACTCTCTGGGTGTCCTCTCTCTGGGTGTCCTCTCCAGTCCACTCTCTGGGTGTCCTCTCCAGTCCACTCTCTGGGTGTCCTCTCCAGTCCACTCTCTGGGTGTCCTCTCCAGTCCACTCTCTGGGTGTCCTCTCTCTGGGTGTCCTCTCCAGTCCACTCTCTGGGTGTCCTCTCCAGTCTACTCTCTGGGTGTCCTCTCCAGTCCACTCTCTGGGTGTCCTCTCTCTGGGTGTCCTCTCCAGGTGTCCTCTCCAGTCCACTCTCTGGGTGTCCTCTCCAGTCCACTCTCTGGGTGTCCTCTCCAGTCCTCTCTGGGTGTCCTCTCCAGTCCACTCTCTGGGTGTCCTCTCCAGTCCACTCTCTGGGTGTCCTCTCCAGTCCACTCTCTGGGTGTCCTCTCCAGTCCACTCTCTGGGTGTCCTCTCCAGCCCACTCTCTGGGTGTCCTCTCCAGTCCACTCTCTGGGTGTCCTCTCCAGTCCACTCTCTGGGTGTCCTCTCCAGTCCACTCTCTGGGTGTCCTCTCCAGTCCACTCTCTGGGTGTCCTCTCTCTGGGTGTCCTCTCCAGTCCACTCTCTGGGTGTCCTCTCCAGTCCACTCTCTGGGTGTCCTCTCTCTGGGTGTCCTCTCCAGTCCACTCTCTGGGTGTCCTCTCCAGTCCACTCTCTGGGTGTCCTCTCCAGTCCACTCTCTGGGTGTCCTCTCCAGTCCACTCTCTGGGTGTCCTCTCCAGTCCACTCTCTGGGTGTCCTCTCCAGCCTACTCTCTGGGTGTCCTCTCCAGTCTACTCTCTGGGTGTCCTCTCCAGTCCACTCTCTGGGTGTCCTCTCCAGTCCACTCTCTGGGTGTCCTCTCTCTGGGTGTCCTCTCCAGTCCACTCTCTGGGTGTCCTCTCCAGTCCACTCTCTGGGTGTCCTCTCTCTGGGTGTCCTCTCCAGTCCACTCTCTGGGTGTCCTCTCCAGTCCACTCTCTGGGTGTCCTCTCCAGTCCACTCTCTGGGTGTCCTCTCCAGTCCACTCTCTGGGTGTCCTCTCCAGTCCACTCTCTGGGTGTCCTCTCTGGGTGTCCTCTCATGTCCACTCTCTGGGTGTCCTCTCCAGTCCACTCTCTGGGTGTCCTCTCCAGTCTACTCTCTGGGTGTCCTCTCTCT